>NC_069500.1:995780055-996088805 GCF_027579735.1 Bombina bombina | reverse complement strand
CTAGTTGTGAAAAACTGTCAAAAAGTATTCAGATAAGAGGCGGCCTTCAAGGGCTAAAATAAATAGCATATGAGCCTACCTAGGTTTAGCTTTCAACTAAGAATACCAAGAGAACAATGCAAATTGATGATAAAAGTAAATTGGAAAGTTTTTTAAAATTACATGCCCTATGTGAATAATGAAAGTCTATTTTTGACTAGACTGTCGCTTTAAATACCTGCTCATTTGCATAACTATACTCACTATCACTTGTGAACTGTGTAGAGAATTCTACCAGCACATTGAATTAAATGAGTGATTTTAGAGAATTAGGCTCATGATGAAAATAACTTAAAGGGACAGTCTACAATAGAATTTTTATTTTTTTAAAAAGATAGATAATCCCTTTATTACCCATTCCCCAGTTTTGCATAACCAACACATTTATATTAATATATGGTTTACCTCTGTGATTACCTTGTATCTTCTGAAAGCCCCCTGATCACATGCCTTTGTATTTATTATCTATTGACTTGCAGTTAGTACTGTGTTGTGCTAACTCTTAAATAACTCCCCAGGTGTGAACACAGTGTTATCTATATGGCCCACATGAACTAGCAGTCTCCTGTTGTAAAAAAAGCATGTGATTAAGAGGCTGTCAATAGAGCATTTGAAACAGGCAGAAATCTATAGGTTTAAATGCTATAAAGTATATTAATCTAACAATGTTGGTTGTGCAAAGCTGGGGAATGGGTAGTAAAGGCATTATCTATCTTTTTAAATAATAACAATTTTAGTCCCTTTAATTATATTACCTATAATTGACAAAAAAATGCTGTCTAAGCTTTCATTTTTAATAAAAAATAGTGTAGTTAATATGTAATTATTGACCTATTCCGAAGATGAAACCATTATATTTAGTATATCATAAAATATAACGGGGCCATCATTTACATTACATTAGATTCCCTAACAGCTATAGACTTGGAACCAGTAATTGATCTTTTTGTGAATGGGCTGTATATAGTTCTGATGACACTGGAGAAAGTAAAGGCGTTGGGGAGGCTGGGGAGTCTAATAGAGAAATTGGAATCCACTGTATTTAGATTAAAAAATCTTACTTCCTTAAAGGGACATTCAACCCACAGATTTTTCTTTTCATAATTCAGATAGAGCTTAAAGTGTCCAGTTTACTTTTATTATAACACTTTCCCAATTTACTTATATCTGAATCATAAATTAAAAAAAATGTGGGTTTTCATGAAGACTGTAATAGTGTTTTTTTATATCAGTCTCCTTCCTACAATTCTTAGATTATTTTCTACATATTTTCTCCAAAGCTCACTCATTAGTCTATATAAAATGACTCCACTATGCTAAAGAGCACTTCATAAATTCTTTATAAAAAGAGTTTTTGCTTAGTATAGAAGTAAATAGGGTTAGAAGCTGTGCTCCATAAAAATACCAGACAACCTATAGGTGACTGGGCACGGGTGTTAGGTGGGGTCACACAATGCCCCCCCAAAGGCTTAAACTTGGGTGCCACTTTTAATCCTACCATCCATATTATTCATGAGCGAGCAGTCATTTTATACCCTTAATTTCCAGTAACAGACATATGCAGTAGTGACTTGACCAGACCACCTTGACTGCCAGGAGCACACACAAACAGCAATGATATTACACCCGCATGGCTGCCAGTAAAACATATAATAGAAAAATGCATAGGGGCATATGTATCAATGTGCAAGTGAATATAATACGAAGTAGCGTATCATGTCCGCTGCACATCGCTACACATAAGCATAAGCTGTCTGCATTTATCATTGCACCAGCAGTTCTTGTGATCGGCCGCTAGCAGAGGGTGTCAATTAACCCGATCGTATGGAGTTAGACCGCTGCTTCATAACTTCTGTTTCCGGCGAGCCATACGGAGCTTGATAAATATGCCCCAACGTGTTACTTCTTTTTAATGCAGAGAGGCATTTAAGGCCCTTTGCATTTAGCTGATACTTAGGAGACTTTAAAAATGGTGGACATTTAAGTATCCAGTGTTTTTGTATATATTTTACTGTATAGTCTAATAAAATACTGGACTGTCCGGTTGAATACTGGACACCTGGCAACCCTAGAAGTAATCCTATAAACATTTATATGTTTTAAATACAGACGTAGAATTCATTATTGCATTTTGAACAGAGAAGACATTACTTACAAGTATCTAATGAATGTGAGAATCATATTAGCACAAGTTGTGTTTGCTTGTGATTTACTAGCCACTCCAAGTATTAAAACTTTTGTATGCACTGAAGATTAACAAACCCATTCCCCTTTGCACTCTGCAGTCATCCAAGAAAGTATTTCAAAGTTAAACGGAGAATATTTCATTGTCAAGATACAAGAGAAACGAGTCTGGTTCTGTGACATAATTAAGTACAATATGTAACTTCTGTGTACTCTTCTATCCTACACATTCCGAAGAAATAATATATATATTTTTTTTTATTTGTCACAAACATTTTTAACTGCATCCTCTCCATCCTCAAAAATAGTGTTTGTTACACATTAAAAAATGGTTTAGATAAATAAAGCTGAAGAATTTTCTTCACTGTTAAACAGAGAGGGAGATTCCCTACTATTAAGAGCTCAACATTGAGCCCAGTAAAGATGTATGTTATGTCGTGAAGTAAAAATTTTCTTTTAAAAAAAAAACTCTTTGAAGTTTACCTGGCAATACAAATATTTTGGCATTCTTGAACAAAAAAATAAAGTGGCTTTTTGCCAGAGTTTTGTTTTGATTTAATCAGTTTTTTCAACTCATAGGCGGGTACAGACAGGAAATGCAGCCTAAAGAGTAGGCCAAATCCAAGGGGGATTAGTCTTGTGAATACGGCTGCTATTCTGATCCTTTTTCCCTTAATTTTTTTATTTTTTTTAGTTGTGTGGCATGGACTGAAAACAAGATTCTGTCAAAAGTGTACGTCTTAAAGAAAAACTAAATCCAAGTGACAGAAGAAAACAATGAATTGTCCTTCCTGTAGGGCTCTCCCAATAAACCAGCGACGTCTCACTATTTCTTTATTTTAAAACAAAGCATTGCTCTCAAAACCACTGTGTTATTGATCATATATTTAATCTTTTCCTATGGAACATTTTTACTTGTATTTTACCCATTACTTCTACACCTATAAAGAATAATGATTATAACAATGAGGGTCATTGTTAACTTTGTTTAATTTATCCTGGTGGTATTACAATATTGTCTCTTTAAAAAAATATAGTTTTGCTTCCTTTTGTTTCTTCCAGCTTTATAAATGTTGATTTACTTTCACTCAAATGGTTCTTGTTTATATTCAGTAAGGTAAATATTAAGGCTGCCAAAACATTGCCTGAAATTTTATTTTTTTAGTACACTTTGTTTAAATATATTCATTAAAACGATCAGCCACTCACAAATCTCTGCATAACAGTAACTACTTTTAAAAAAAAGACAAGAAAATGATGGCTTAAGATACTGAAGTAATTAAAGACCTTAGCTTATGGGTCTATTATCAGATGTGCAAAATATCTTTAATACTGTTTTTAATAGCTTTTTCAGAAGCGTTCAAATTTGTGGCCGTTTCAAGCCATCAAAAATCTAGTTATTGTTTGGGTTTCCAGTGACTTTTTTAACTTAACTATTATTTGCGTTAAATTAATGTAAAGTCAGGATTCTTATCCATTAGAAAACACTTTTCCAAATTTTTTCCAGCTTTTTTTAAAATAGGTTTGGACTATCTATATCACCAGCCTTGTTGGGTTCTTTCAAATAGAATATCTTGTTCACAGAAGTTTTTTTAGTATTAGTATTATTATTATTATTATTATTATTATCTTTTTGTACTTACTCAAGTCACATATTAAGGATACATTGTATACTAGATTTGTCTTTGCATAAATGTTTTGTAGATGATCCATTTATATAGCCCATCTGGGAGTGTTTTTGTAACAATATATAGTTTCACTTATTTTTTAATAACATTGTAATGATTTTTACCTAACCAAGCCCCACAGTGCCAGATGTATATGATCTTGTTTGTGTAATATGTCTTTTAACCCCTTAAGAGCTAACAACGGCACTGAGCTGTCGTAAATTTCCCTCTCAGGTGCTAACAATGGCTCAGAGGCGTCACTAGCACTCCCCCACCTTTGTGGAGTTCTGGGACCTTTATCTACTCCCACCCCGGCGATCTGGCCTGTATGGTGACAGGCATCACCGGGGCTTCACGTTTTGTGCAGTGACGTCATGCGCAATGATGCGATGACGTCACTGTGCAACTTTATTTAAAGCTGACAATTGAAAGTAATAGGGAGATGGGGCATGTATCTCAGTCATCTAAGCAGCTACAGACCTCCACCATTGGAAAGGTAATCTAATGGTGTAAGTCTTTAATGTGTATGATAGAAAATAAAAAAGTAAAAAAAAAACATTTAAAACAAGAAAAGGATTTGGGAGTCTCTAAAGGCACATAAATAAAGATCAAAATTGCCTAGAGACCCCCAAAATACATATTTTATAATAATATTTTTTTAAAATAAATATCGGTTTCAGTATTATAGCTAAATGATCACCGTGGTTACGCGTTACCGCAGTGATCGCCTAGCTAAGAAATGTCGCATTTCCTTTTACAATACAGACCAAAATTATATTTGTAATCCCATGATCACCTGGATAATGTGGTTACAAATTAATAAATGGAAGAAAAATGCTATTAAATAATAATATTTTTATAATCAGCGTTTAGCATGCGTGGAAGATGAGTAAAACACCCTCTTTACGCAGCTCTCTCCATCTTTTGAAACTTCTGTATTTTTTTGCAAAAAAAGCTTATTTTTTGCAATAAAAATTACATATTTTCTAGCGACATAATTCCTTTAAAAATATCTATTTATTTTGTAAAGAGAATTAAAAAAAAAAGGAAAAAAAATAGTCTTTCAACTTTACAGGGTTATGTCTGCAATCAGACAGCTATAGCCACCTGAGAAATTAAGATACACTAAATAAAGTACACATTTTTGGAAAGTACACCCTTTGGCGCATCAAATGGGGGGCTACACGTATTGCTAGCACAAAAATAGACAATGAAATAATAAGTGGAAAATTACTCTTTGCTAAAAATAAAATATTTTTTATGCAATGCACCATATTCCATTAATTGTTTTGCACCTCATTTATGTTCTAGAAATACATGTAGCCCCTTTTTTGATGCGCCAAAGGGTGTGTTTTCTACAAATGTGTGCTTTGTGTACAATATTTTAATTTTCCAAGTGGCTAGAACTGTTTAAGTGCAGACATGGTAATCTTAAAATCATCTTTAAAAAAATAGCCTTTCAACTTTTATTTGCTATGTCTGCAATCAGACAGCTGTAGAAACCTGGAAAACTAAGATACATTAAATAAATTACACATTTTTGGAAAGTACACCTCTTGGCGCATCAAATGAGGGGCTACGTGTATTGCTAGCACAAAAATAGACAAAGTAATAATAATGGAATATAGCTCTTTGCTTAGATATTTTTTTTATTTTAAGCAATGCAACTTATTCCATTGATTGCTGTGCACCCCAAATTCATGTTCAATATACTTGTAGCCCCCGATTTAATGCACCAAGGGGTGTACTTTCTGCAAATGTGTGCTTTGTGTACCCCATTTATATTTCTCAGGTGGCTAGAACGGTTTAATTGCTGAAAACAGTACAGTAAATTCTAAGATGCTGTTTTTGATAATTTATCAAATTGACATGTCTGCAATAAAACAGTGGGAAAAAACAGTGAAATGTTTTTAATTTCTGCTTGTTTCAGACAGGTTACCTACTACAAATATTTATACACACAAGTTTTGATGATAAAGCTTAGAAAAATAAAATTACATACTATTATTTATTGAGTCAGGAGTAAAAAAAAAATACACTTTTTTCACATTTTATGTGCTACTTTTTAAACCTGATGATACATACACATATAATAATGGTATATTTTGAATCTGCTGGGTATGCTGAAAAAATAAATAAATATAGTTTGTATAGTTTATTCACACAAACTTTACTTCTAAAAGTGTTTAAACATGAACTGCAACAAAAAGCTCAAATCCAGCTTAGCACACAGGTGGGAAATGGCTTAGCAGCCAAAGGGTTAATATGCAGGGAAAGGGGGGGTCTGCTCTTGTTTTCCCAGCCCTTTTCACTGGGTGTCCCAGTCTAACCTCATCAACAGTGCTAAACTGTGTTTCTAAGTACGTTTTTAAAAGGTTTTATATTGGATTTTTAGATCAGTATCTGTGAATATTCTTCTCTATAGTAGTGTATATTAAAATCAGTAATATGGAAATTAGAGTACACTGTCTCTTTAACAAAGAGAATTATTTCCTGTTTTAATACAAGGTTAAACAAATAGCTCAAATCATACTTTTAAACAATTAAACAAGTAGATCACTAACAATACAATCATCTGTGCATTTATGACTTCAATTAACTGCTTGGATATTTAAAATGTTTGTTAGAAAATTACACAAATTGATATAAATTATTTACACACATCATGATGTTAGCGCTGTGTAAACTGTTGGCACTCTACAAATAACTGATAATAAATAGTAATATTAATAAAAATGTTACATTGGTTAAGAATTGATTTGGTCTAGACAAGAGGGAACTATTAGTCCAGATATCAACCAAATAGCTTTGATGTGGTACAAAATTAACACTATCCCAACTATCTGCATAGGCCCCAGGATAAAATCATACATGTGATGTGCAAAAAAAGTTAAAAGAAAAAAAAACAACCATGGAATAAAAAAAAATGGCACAAGAAGTAAACAAAACATCCTGGGAGCAACAGAAAATGGCATGACAGTCCTGATACTGAGACATATTAGAAATATATCATCACTGGATTAAAATATGTTCAATGCAGGTGTGTGGAAACTTTTAAACAATCAACAAGAAAAACTTGAAGAAAACATTTTTCTTGAATATAGTTTTTCAAGTTTACCACAAAAAATTACTCAAGCTACATTTAATGTTTCCACCTGGCAAACTTTAATAAATTGCAATAAAGTGCAGCCATTCTGTTGCCCTTAAATAATTATAAAATAAAAAAAAAAGTATACAATTAAATTGCACACAAAAAGCTATAAATAATTTACCTTTTTACTCCCATTTTGTATTTTTTGTAGTGGCTTATATTGCTAAATACATTCTTAATTACCAGTATTTTATTTTTATACAATTTTATAAATTAGTAGGGTCCTTTGTGTGATCCAGGCTTATAAAAAAATAGATCTGGCATCACATCAATTTAAAAAAGAAAATGAGATTGTCCCAAAGCAATAAAAAGACAATTGGCATACACTTTATATATATTATAATTACTATATATATTTTATACAAATTATAGTACACAAAATTTTCTGGATAATACCTATAAGTCCTCTTTTTATGGACGTGTGTTTTATTGCAGTTCACATCCCTGATTAATAAGCATTGTAGACATGTTTAACAAATATGTAGTTATTTTATAGTGTAGTCTGAGGAATCATTCAGGGGATTGACAATAATCTTTTGAGTGCAAGCATGGCTTCTGTAAGTTTGTTGGTGGGTGGTTGCCTTAACGTGTTGCATACTCATATTTTTTTATTATCCAAGTAAATTGGCTGCAGGAAGCAAATTAAGATTTATTTTATTATATTTCCCATGCCAGCTGAAAAGATAAAAGATAGCCTTGCATTTTATGTCAATAGAGAGCATATATATATATATATATATATATATATATATATATATATATATATATATATATATATGTATATAAAAAATTATATATAAAATGAATACATGTGAGTTAACTTATAAAGTAATAGGTACAATAAACCAAATTATGATTATTTTTCATCAAATAGCCCAGACATTGATTATCTAGTGTTAGTTTAAAAAAGCTGTATATTTACAAGAAAGATTTTACGAAAATCCTAGCACGATATTTTTGATAAGGGAATTTTTTTTATTGTAAACACAACTTGAGAATATTCCATACAACTGAATATTACATGGCAATCAAGAATTTTCACAATAAAGTTTATTTACCAAATGATGAGATAAAAAAATATATATACTTATTAAAAGTTTTCTAATTTTATCTACTTGTACACAAAATATTTTTTTAACATTATGTTAAAGATTATATCTTTTTCTATCCAAATTTTAGGGAAGGTTAGAGAACAGGCGATCATTTTTTTTAATGAAAAGTAGCCTTGGAATATTTTTTTAACCTTTTGTTGTATTTTTCCACCATGTAGTATTAGGCAATACATTGATAATGCATTACTCAGCAAGATGAACATTATCTGAGCAGATGAGAGCTCAAATTCAGCTGCCAGGGGCATTGATGAGTCATGTGACATTCTGTATCTTATTAAAGGAGAGGCAGAGACAAAATGTGGCAAGCAGTACCAGTGAAAGTTCATGCATGGTTCATCATTATATATCATAACTCTCCTAGAAACTGCACCTCTATTCTAAGTATGAACACAACGCACTGCTTTGAAACTAAGATTTTTTTGCTGTCTTAAAAATATACCAGCAAATAGATTTCCATTTTTTTCATTTAATATCCCTAAACTACTAAGCTGCATGTGCTATGTGCATGTACTGTAAACTACATTATCATGTTAAATAAGTTAAGGGTATAGCACTAGGAAAGGGCATTTAAAGGGACATAGGACTTTTTTTGGTTTAGAACTCTGGACAGCATTTTTTTTATTGGTGGAGGAATCTATCCACCAATCAGCAAGGACAACCCAGGTTGTTCCCCAAAAATGGGCCAGCATCTAAACTTACATTTGCATTTCAAATAAAGATACCAAGAGAATAAAGAAAATTTTATAATTGGAGTAAATTAGAAAGTTGCTTAAAATGTCATGCTCTATCTGAATCACGAAAGAAAAAATTTGGGTTCAGTGTCCCTTTAAACTTTCAGGATTCAGATAGAGATTACAAATGAAAAAAAACTTCATTCTCTTGTTATTCTTTGTTGAAACTTTTCCATGAGAGCATACAGTAGTAAGGTCAGGAGCATGCATTTGTCTTGAGCATTATATGTTAGCTGTGTTTGCAACAATGTTTTTAACACTCTTATACTTATAAAGTAGATAATGCTTTGTTTAAAAGCATACCCAGGTAGGCTCATCAGCAGCAATGCACTACTGGGAGCTAGCTGGTGATTGGTGGCTGCACATATATGCCTCTTGTCATTGGCTCACCGAATATGTTCATCTAACTTCCAGTAGTGCATTGCGGCTCTGGACTCTGACTTTAACTATGTGTTTAGCCATTTTGAAATGATCAAACAAATAAAATGCCATAACATATTAAAAGATTTTCATTGGCCCTTTAGTGTCCCTTTAATGCTAAATTTTGGCTTCCACGCCCCTCTAAAACATCACCCAGCAATATGTAATAATAAATAATACTTAAACACAGTGAGACATGCTGCTATTTGTTTCCTATTCACTCACTTCTTCTAATCACAAACAGTAGGTACCTCACAATGCATAGGGGATAACTGCTATTTTTTAGAGGCAGCATTGATATATCATGGTATGAGACATTACCAATAACCCTTCAACCTCATTAATTTACCTCAGGATTTGTTGTGGTTTTCAACTTTGAAACATCAAGACACATTTTTTTTATAAACAGGGAACCAGATAAAAAAATAAATGAATTAATTTGAGAGCCACATTGAGAAGCATGTACTATATGTAGGATATCCCCAGTGTAGAACAGCAACAGTGATATCTAATAGAGAACTGGTGCAGCGTGGTGCGAGACATTCATTTATTTATATGCATTTGTTTCTAACCATTTTCCATTTTGTAGTGAAGGGAAGTCACCAGAGGAAATTCAGTAGACTAGCACATTAAAGAGACACTCAAGACAAAATTAAACTTTCATGATTCAGATAGAGCAGGCAATTTTAAACAACTTTTCAATTTACTTCTATTATCAAAATGTGCAGTCTTTTTATATTTACACTTTTTAAATAACAAGCTCTTACTGAGCATGTGCAAGAATTCACAGAATATACATAAATGCATTTGTGATTGGCTGATGACTGTCACATGATACAGGAGGAGTGGAAATAGACATAACTGAAATTTGTCAGAAAAAAATCTACTACTCATTTGAAGTACAAACTAAAAGCTATTACATTGTCTTGTTATCATGCATTTGCTACTTATGCAAATCTACTGTATTCACTGGTCCTTTAAGGGCCAGATTACGAGTGGTGCACTGTTGTACGCAAGGGATATCGGGTTTATTGCAGCTGTTTGCACGTGTTGGAATGATCGCTTCTATTACAAGTTTAAAGTAAATGCGAACGTGTGATCTCAGAGCTCTGGTTAACGCGATTGCCATATTTTAACTTCGTTTTTTTTCCTGTATTTTACTTTCAACTTGTAATACCCGACGCGCGCAAAAACCTCATGTCTAGCGCAGTTTAAGCACAAGCTTGAGCACAAAATACCGCTTCACTCATAATCTAGCACTAACTGTAAAACAGAACAAAAAAACTTTTTGTCACGCTTTTGTCTAAAAAGGAAAAAATATCCTTTAAAATATAAATCCATTCACATGGTAAGCAAATACACATGCTAAGCACATACACATGGTAAACCCAAACACATGGTAAGCCCATACACATGGTAAGCCCAAACACATGGTAAGCCCATTCACATGGTAAGCCCAAACACATGGTAAGCCCATACACATGGTAAGCCCAAACACATGGTAAGCCCATACACATGGTAACCCCATACAAATGCTAAGCACATACACATGCTAAGCACATACACATGGTAAACCCAAACACATGGTAAGCCCATACACATGGTAAGCCCAAACACATGGTAAGCCCAAACACATGGTAAGCCCATACACATGGTAAGCCCATACACATGGTAACCCCATACAAATGCTAAGCACATACACATGCTAAGCACATACACATGGTAAACCCAAACACATGGTAAGCCCATACACATGGTAAGCCCAAACACATGGTAAGCCCAAACACATGGTAAGCCCACTCACATGGTCAGCCCAAACACATGGTAAGCCCATACACATGGTAAGCCCAAACACATGGTAAGCCCATACACATGGTAACCCCATACAAATGCTAAGCACATACACATGCTAAGCACATACACATGGTAAACCCAAACACATGGTAAGCCCATACACATGGTAAGCCCACACACATGGTAAGCCCAAACACATGGTAAGCCCATACACATGCTAAGCACATACACATGGTAAGCCCATACACATGGTAAACCCATACACATGGTAAGCCCATACACATGGTAAACCCATACACTTGGTAAGCCCATACATATGGTAAACCCATACACATGGTAAACCCATGCACATGGTAAGCCCATACACACGGTAAACCCATACACATGCTAAGCACATACACATGGTAAGCCCATACACATGCTAAGCACATACACATGGTAAGCCCATACACATGGTAAACCCATACACATGGTAAGCCCATACACATGGTAAACCCATACACATGGTAAGCCCATACACATGGTAAGCCCAAACACATGGTAAGCTCAAACACATGGTAAGCCCATACACATGGTAAACCCATACACATGGTAAACACATACACATAGTAAGCCAATACACATGGTAAGCCCAAACACATGGTAAGCCCATATACATGGTAATCTTCTATTTTAATTATAAACTAGGAAAAAATAATAAAATAATAAATATAATATGCTATAGAGGAAGATAATCAGTTTTGTTTCACAGTATATTTTTTTTGTCTGTTTAGTTTTACATAGTCAGCGTATCATTTACTTTTGCTTATTCACATGTTGTGTTTGAGAGGTAATTTCACTTTGATGTGATTATACTTTGATGTCAATGTATTGCTCCTTTAGAAAATAACTGTTTTTTGCAGGTGGTTGTAAATGTATCTATTGTGGAAAAAGTACTAGAACATTTGTGCTCATTAGTGTTTATAGAACCTTTTTAGCTATTTGTATCTCACGTATACTGCGTGGAAACTAAGTACCTATATCTTTTTAGTGATAGGTTTAAAAGTTGTTTTAACTAATGTTAGAGACATTTTTGCAATATGTTTCTATTAAAAATGAAATGAGCACTTTTAACATTCTAGAGGCCGCTGCAGAACTGGCAGTACGCTGTCCGAGCTTGTTTCTCTACTAAAGGGCAGATGAATGAGGACTATTGGCAGAGGGTTGTGTTCGTGTAAATAGTCATCACTGCAGCAGTAACAAACTTATCTTTCATAAAGCATTTAATAGTTCAGCAAGTAAAAAAATAAATCCTACTGGTCTTTTTAGTCCAATCTATTGTGGCAACTTGTTTTTAAAAGATTGTGGGCTAGATTACGAGTATAGCGCAAAATTGCGCTTTCACAAGTTCGATCTTTGCGCTCCACTCGTAATATCAGCACAAGCAAAGGTCGCGTTCACATTGCATGGAAGTTTTACGCTCACAAGAGTGCGTTTCCATAGGCTACAATGGGAGCCTCGTTCTGATAGGGATAGACATTGCACAGAATCTAGAACAGCACAGGGGGTAAGCCGTGCAGCGATGGGCAGCATTTTTAAATTTACAGTATATGTATATGAATGAATACAGTATAATTATGTGTTTATATGTGTGTATATACATATACAGTATAATTATGTGTTTATATGTTTTTATATACATATACAGTATAATTATGTGTTTATATGTGTATATATACATATACAGTATAATTATATGTTTATATGTGTGTATATACATATACAGTATAATTATGTGTTTATATGTGTATATATACATATACAGTATAATTATGTGTTTATATGTGTGTATATACATATACAGTATAATTATGTGTTTATATGTGTGTATATACATATACAGTATAATGATGTGTTTATATGTGTGCATATACATATACAGTATAATTATTTGTTTATATGTGTGTATGTACATATACAGTAAAATTATGTGTTTATATGTGTGCATGTACATATACAGTATAATTATGTGTTTATATGTGTGTATATACATATACAGTATAATTATGTGTTTATATGTGTGTATGTACATATACAGTATATTTATGTGTTTATATGTGTGTATATACATATACAGTATAATTATGTGTTTATATGTGTGTATATACATATACAGTATAATTATGTGTTTATATGTGTGTATATACATATACAGTATAATTATGTGTTTATATGTGTGTATGTACATATACAGTATAATTATGTGTTTGTATGTGTGTATATACATATACAGTATAATTATGTGTTTATATGTGTGTATGTACATATACAGTATAATTATGTGTTTATATGTGTGTATATACATATACAGTATAATTATGTGTTTATATGTGTATATGTACATATACAGTATAATTATGTGCTTATATGTGTGTATATACATATACAGTATAATTATGTGTTTATATGTGTGTATGTACATATACAGTATATTTATGTGTTTATATGTGTGTATATACATATACAGTATAATTATGTGTTTATATGTGTGTATATACATATACAGTATAATTATGTGTTTATATGTGTGTATATACATATACAGTATAATTATGTGTTTATATGTGTATATATACATATACAGTATAATTATGTGTTTATATGTGTATATATACATATACAGTATAATTATGTGTTTATATGTGTATATATACATATACAGTATAATTATGTGTTTATGTGTATATATACATATACAGTATAATTATGTGTTTATGTGTATATATACATATTAACACATAAATATTTATGTATATAAGCATATACATATATATGTACAGGGAACACACAGTTCTCCATAGACTGCAATTTAAATGCACTTTTCAGAGTGTGTTTTTTTTTTCCTAACACCTCACATCCCATTACTTTAAACCCTTATAACTGTTTCATGCAGTTTTTTTTTTTTTTTTGTTTTTTTTTTAAATAATGCTGCTCATCATTTTTATTTTAAAAAGGAACTGTACACTTTATTTTGGGGGAAATTGGGGGACATTTTTTTCAGTAACCAGAGATCTGATCTCTGGTTAATGAATTTGAGCACAAAGTGCTAGCGTGACTTTGTGGTAGCATTAACCAGCTCCTTGTAATGGCTGGTTATTTAAGGTGCGCTTGTAAAGGGACAACTTTAATCGTTTACAGGCGCACGTTAAAATTGTGCTCCACTTGTAATCTAGCTTTGTATGAGCCACTATTTCTGCACATAAAAAGAACTAACAAGTTTAGATTGTACATACTTGTTTAAATTAAAAACATAATTGTACTCTTTAAACTATGTGACAAATATGTTTGCTTGCTGAGTATTTTATTTTTAGTGTATGGTGAAATATGATGTACAAGATTTTCCACTGAACACAGCATTCCATTGCTACTGGTTTTTATTAGACCACTTAAGAACAGAAGAGGGAGCCACAAACTGATAGAAAAAAATGCAAGTTCATAAAATAGAAGACACTGTAAAACAAGCCTGCACTGCCCTCTCCTGGAGCAATAGGTAATTGATTGTATTTCACTTCAAAATGTTGTAAAGATACAAATACCCAAATCAGGAATTTCAAAATCCAAAAATATTCAGAAAGCCAGACTTTTAAAATTAAAAGTTATATTAAAAAAAAAAAAATTGTTACAAATTACTAGTAATTCAAAATGTTTTCTGCCTCCTAAATCAGGAATTTCAAAATCCAAAAATATTCAGAAAGCCAGACTTTTAAAATTAAAAGTTATATAAAAAAAATAAAATGGTTAAAAATTACTAGTAATTCAAAATGTTTTCTGCCTCTATCTTAATGTTTATTTCAAACAGCACCTATAACTTTTAGATTACAATGCTGTACTTTGTTTCTGATAGTAATAAGTATACAAAAGTATTAAACATTATATAAGCTGTATATTGATGTAAATATTGCTTAAAGGGATATGAAACCCAAAAATTTTCTTTTATGATTTAGGTAGAACATACAATTTTCAACAACTTTCCAGTTTACTTCTATTGTCAAATTTGCTTAATTCTCTTGGTATCATTTGTTGAAGGAGCAGCAATGCACAACTGGTTTGTAACTGAACACATTGGGATCTATTTATCAAGGTCTGGCGGACCTGATCTGACACTGCGGATCAGGTCCGCCAGACCTTGCTGAATACGGCGAGCAATACGCTCGCTGTATTCAGCATTGCACCAGCAGCTCACAAGCAATGCCGCCCCCTGCAGACTCGCGGCCAATCGGCCACCAGCAGGGGGGTGTCAATCAACCTGATCGCACTCGATCGGGTTGATTTCTTGCGATGTCTGTCCGCCTGCTCAGAGCAGGCGGACAGGTAATGGAGCAGCGGTCTTTGTGATAGCTGCTTTATAACTGCTGTTTCTGGCGAGTCTGAAGACTCACCAGAAACACGGCCCTTCAAGCTCCGTACGGAGCTTGATAAATATGGGCCATTGGGTGAGCCAATGACAATCGGTATATATATATATGCAGCCACCAATAAGCAGCTAGAACCTAGGTTCTTTGCTGCTGCTGAGATTTCCTAGATAAACCTTTCAGCAAAGGAAAACAAAAGAAGGAAGCAAATTAAATAATAGAAGTAAATTGGAAAGTTGTTTAAAACGGTCCCTTTAAGTGACATTTGGTCCCATCCCTTCTAAAAAACTGCCCCATTTCACAGATGCAAACATAAAACTATTCCAAAATCCAAACTATTTTTAAATCCAAATCTTTTCTGGTCCCAAACAGTTTGGATAAAAGGTTTTGTACCTTCACTATATTATATATAAATTACATTTATTTTCTCTCTCAGACAGAGCTAAATAAGATCAGTGTGTGCAGCGTTTTATTGCTACTTTGGCCTGTTAGTATTTAAATAGATTATTGTGTTCATTAAACAGTTTTACAATTTCTGCTATAGATATTAATACTTTAAATATAGCAGCAAAAAAGGTATATGCACTTCAATTTTGTAAAAAATAAATAAAAGTGAGTGCACGTGTTAATCAGATGCACGTCACATAAACAAGAGTTTCAGTCTACTTTTTTTGTTCCAAACAACAATTTTCAGCTTCTGATTTTTTTTATGTTTTCTGTCTTTTGCTTAGTTAGTAGATCGGACTATGGCCTCTATTTATCAAGGTCTGGCAGACCTGATCCGATAGTGCGGATCAGGTCCGCCAGACCTCGCTGAATACGGCGAGCAATACGCTCGCTGTATTCAGCATTGCACCAGCAGCTCACAAGAGATAATCCCTTTATTACCCATTCCCCAGTTTTGCATAACCAACACAATTATATTAATATACTTTGTACCTCTGTAATTGCATTTTAGCCAATCAGTGCTGACTCCTAGGTAGCACAATGTTATCTATATGGCACACATCAACTAACGCCCTATAGTTGTGAAAAAATGTCAAAATGCATTCATATTACAGGTGGGCTTCAAGTGCTAAGAAATTAGCATATGAGCCTACCTAGGTTTAGCTTTCAAATAAGAATACCAAGAGAACAAAGCAAAATTGATGATAAAAGTAAACTGGAAAGTTGTTTTAAATTGCATGCCCTATCTGTTCATTTAAGGCTTTATATATATATATATATATATATATATATATATATATATATATATATATATATATATATATATATATATGCAAAAATTAATCAGGGGTAATAAGAAACAGCACAAATATATGAACTGAACTGGAAGTGCAACCTACCAAATATCCCAAAGCACTACACTTATAAGTGCCATTATACTGCCATTCTCCAGGTCAAGTTTTTATTGTCCTTTTAATTTTCTTTTTCATTTTAAGATTCATGATTTGCAGGATCGAATTAATCACTTTTTTATATAAATAAATGTGTAGCTTTACGTGTAAAAATAATATGAAGCTCAGTTTCATTTTTCTAGATAATGAATTGCTCTTTTTTAGAAACTTCATCTTTAAATTGATACAAATTGCCTGGACATCTGTTTTGCTTTTTGAAAATGTAAATGCTGAAAGAATTCAAATCTCCTCTGATGGATTATGAAAACTCTGCAGCATTTACATTGTCTCTAAAATTTCCATTTAGCATTTCTGCAGAGTGCAGCTGGCACACCTAGAACTAGTGAAGCTGTGAATTAAAGGGACAGTCTAGTCAAAATTAAACGTTCATGATTCAGATAGGGCATGTCATTTTTCCAATTTACTTTTATCATCAAATTTGCTTTGTTCTCTTGGTATTCTTAGTTGAAAGCTAAACTAAGGGAGGCTCATTTGCTAATTTCTAAGCCCTTGAAGGCCTTCTCTTCTCTGAGTGCATTTAACAGTTTTTCACAGCTAAAGGGCATTAGTTCATATACAGGGAGTGCAGAATTATTAGGCAAATGAGTATTTTGACCACATCATCCTCTTTATGCATGTTGTCTTACTCCAAGTTGTATAGGCTCGAAAGCCTACTACCAATTAAGCATATTAGGTGATGTGCATCTCTGTAATGAGAAGGGGTGTGGTCTAATGACATCAACACCCTATATCAGGTGTGCATAATTATTAGGCAACTTCCTTTCCTTTGGCAAAATGGGTCAAAAGAAGGACTTGACAGGGTCAGAAAAGTCAAAAATAGTGAGATATCTTGCAGAGGGATGCAGCACTCTTAAAATTGCAAAGCTTCTGAAGCGTGATCATCGAACAATCAAGCGTTTCATTCAAAATAGTCAACAGGGTCGCAAGAAGCGTGTGGAAAAACCAAGGCGCAAAATAACTGCCCATGAACTGAGAAAAGTCAAGCGTGCAGCTGCCAAGATGCCACTTGCCACCAGTTTGGCCATATTTCAGAGCTGCAACATCACTGGAGTGCCCAAAAGCACAAGGTGTGCAATACTCAGAGACATGGCCAAGGTAAGAAAGGCTGAAAGACGACCACCACTGAACAAGACACACAAGCTGAAACGTCAAGACTGGGCCAAGAAATATCTCAAGACTGATTTTTCTAAGGTTTTATGGACTGATGAAATGAGAGTGAGTCTTGATGGGCCAGATGGATGGGCCCGTGGCTGGATTGGTAAAGGGCAGAGAGCTCCAGTCCGACTCAGACGCCAGCAAGGTGGAGTACTGGTTTGGGCTGGTATCATCAAAGATGAGCTTGTGGGGCCTTTTCGGGTTGAGGATGGAGTCAAGCTCAACTCCCAGTCCTATTGCCAGTTTCTGGAAGACACCTTCTTCAAGCAGTGGTACAGGAAGAAGTCTGCATCCTTCAAGAAAAACATGATTTTTATGCAGGACAATGCTCCATCACACGCGTCCAAGTACTCCACAGCGTGGCTGGCAAGAAAGGGTATAAAAGAAGAAAATCTAATGACATGGCCTCCTTGTTCATCTGATCTGAACCCGATTGAGAACCTGTGGTCCATCATCAAATGTGAGATTTACAAGGAGGGAAAACAGTACACCTCTCTGAACAGTGTCTGGGAGGCTGTGGTTGCTGCTGCACGCAATGTTGATGGTGAACAGATCAAAACACTGACAGAATCCATGGATGGCAGGCTTTTGAGTGTCCTTGCAAAGAAAGGTGGCTATATTGGTCACTGATTTGTTTTTGTTTTGTTTTTGAATGTCAGAAATGTATATTTGTGAATGTTGAGATGTTATATTCGTTTCACTGGTAAAAATAAATAATTGAAATGGGTATATATTTGTTTTTTGTTAAGTTGCCTAATAATTATGCACAGTAATAGTCACCTGCACACACAGATATCCCCCTAAAATAGCTATAACTAAAAACAAACTAAAAACTACTTCCAAAACTATTCAGCTTTGATATTAATGAGTTTTTTGGGTTCATTGAGAATATGGTTGTTGTTCAATAATAAAATTAATCCTCAAAAATACAACTTGCCTAATTATTCTGCACTCCCTGTAGAAAGCATTGTGCTAAGGCCTTGGGGTTACTTGTGAGAGGGCACTGATTAGCTAAAATGCTAGTCTGCCAAAAGAACTGAAATAAGCGGGCAGTCTACATAGGCTTAGATGCAATGTAATCACAGAGGTAAAAAGTATAATAATATAACAGTGTTGGTTATGCAAACTGGGGAATGGGTAATAAAGGGATCTATCTTTTTAAACAATAGAACTTTTTAAGTAGACTGTCCCTTTAAAAGGAAAGTTTAGTGTAAAAAATATGTTATATTTCATTAGAACATTTTATTTTACACACAATCTTAATTTACTATGAATGTGACTCCTGTTAAAATATTCAGTCACATACACACAGCAAACCTGTGCTGTCCAAGATAAGGATTTGGTCATTGTGCAAATCAAGAGCAAGCATAAATACATATACTCAGGGCGGACTGATCAGCCGGGCAAATAGGACCTGGACCGAGGGCCCAGCATGTAGGAAGACCCACAAATGATATCAACATGGCTCCTGGTGTGCTGCTTAAGCTGGGGTTGATAGCTGCCCTATCAGTAACTTAGTAGTTAAGTGTGGGTTTAGTGGGGGCCTTGTGGCTGGATGTGGGGGTTGGTCCTCAGGGGCCCTAGAGTAGGGGGGGGGGCCTGTCGGGGGTCTGACGCTGTGAGGGCCATGGTGTGTGGGGTCTGGCCCTGGAGGTTGGGGGCCCTGTCTCTGGCCCTTGATGCTGGGGGGCCTGGTGGGGACAGACATGGAGGCTGCTATGTTAATTTGCATAAATGTGCATAAAGTTGGATCAGTGTGAGACAATGGGGGCCGTTCCCGAATATTTGCCCAGGGCCCTGATTAGTGTCAGGCCGCCCCTGCGTATACTTCAATAACTAAAAGCATATGTATCTGGAGAGGTGTGTGGGGAGGTTGGGACTATGACATGGATTCTGGGTTTGAACACAATCATGTTGCTACAATATGTGATCTCTATGTAGTTACAATCCTGTTGCTACAATATGTGATCTCTATGTAGTTACAATCCTGTTGCTACAATATGTGATATCTATGTAGTTACAATCCTGTTGCTACACTATTTGATCTCTATGTAGTTACAATCCTTTTGCTACAATATGTGATCTCTATGTAGTTACAATCCAGTTGCTACAATATGTGAACTCTATGTAGTTACAATCCGGTTGCTACAATATGTGATCTCTATGTAGTTACAATCTGGTTGCTACAATATGTGAACTCTATGTAGTTACAATCTTGTTGCTACAATATGTGATATCTATGTAGTTACAATCCTGTTGCTACAATATGTGATATCTATATAGTTACAATCCTATTGCTACAATATGTGAACTCTATGTAGTTACAATCTTGTTGCTACAATATGTGATATCTATGTAGTTACAATCTGGTTGCTACAATATGTGATCTCTATGTAGTTACAATCCTGTTGCTACAATATGTGATTTCTATGTAGTTACAGTCCTGTTGCTACAATATGTGATCTCTATGCAGTTACAATCCTGTTGCTACAATATGTGATCTCTATGCAGTTACAATCCTGTTGCTACAATATGTGATCCCTATGCAGTTACAATCCTGTTGCTAAAATATGTGATCTCTATGTAGTTACAATCCTGTTGCTACAATATGTGAACTCTATGTAGTTACAATCCTGTTGCTACAATATGTGAACTCTATGTAGTTACAATCATGTTGCTACAATATGTGATATCTATGTAGTTACAATCCTTTTGCTACAATATGTGATCTCTATGTAGTTACAATCCGGTTGCTACAATATGTGAACTCTATGTAGTTACAATCCGGTTGCTACAATATGTGATCTCTATGTAGTTACAATCCGGTTGCTACAATATGTGAACTCTATGTAGTTACAATCTTGTTGCTACAATATGTGATATCTATGTAGTTACAATCCTGTTGCTACAATAAGTGATATCTATGTAGTTACAATCCTGTTGCTACAATATGTGATATCTATATAGTTACAATCCTGTTGCTACAATATGTGAACTCTATGTAGTTACAATCTTGTTGCTACAATATGTGATATCTATGTAGTTACAATCCTGTTGCTACAATATGTGATCTCTATGTAGTTACAATCTGGTTGCTACAATATGTGATCTCTATGTAGTTACAATCCTGTTGCTACAATATGTGATTTCTATGTAGTTACAGTCCTGTTGCTACAATATGTGATCTCTATGCAGTTACAATCTGGTTGCTACAATATGTGATCTCTATGTAGTTACAATCCTGTTGCTACAATATGTGATCCCCATGCAGTTACAATCCTGTTGCTACAATATGTGATCCCCATGCAGTTACAATCCTGTTGCTTTAATATGTGATCTCTATGTAGTTACAATCCTGTTGCTACAATATGTGAACTCTATGTAGTTATAATCCGGTTGCTACAATATGTGATCTCTATGCAGTTGCAATCCTATTGCTACAATATGTGATCTCTATGTAGTTACAATCCTGTTGCTACAATATGTGATATCTATGTAGTTACAATCCGGTTGCTACAATATGTGATCTCTATGTAGTTACAATCCTGTTGCTACAATATGTGATCTCTATGCAGTTACAATCCTGTTGCTACAATATGTGATCCCTATGCAGTTACAATCCTGTTGCTTTAATATGTGATCTCTATGTAGTTACAATCCTGTTGCTACAATATGTGATCTCTATGCAGTTACAATCCTATTGCTACAATATGTGATATCTATGTAGTTACAATCCGGTTGCTACAATATGTGATCTCTATGTAGTTACAATCCTGTTGCTACAATATGTGATCTCTATGCAGTTACAATCCTGTTGCTACAATATGTGACTCACAAGGTATCAATATCAGCAGCATAAAAATGTTGCATATTTCAGGTTATATTTGTCTGTGGAAGAAGATGCATTCAGCTGCTTACTCAGTACATGGGTGTGCAGCTTTTATAACATTAATTTTGGTACCCAATAAAAGCCATTGTAAATAATTAAAAAAATAACTACTGCCAAAAATAAGCTCCTAGTGTAGCTGACTGTGCTTTCCACTGCTTAATTAAAGGGATATGGAACACCAAAAAAAATATTTTATGATTCAGATAGAGCATGACAATTTTAACAACTTTCTAATTTACTTCCGTTATAAAGTTTAATTTGTTCTCTTGGTATCTTTTGTTGAAAAGTAGGGATGTATGCTTAGGAGCTGGCCCATTTTTGGAGCGTTATATGGCAGCACTATCACAACCATGGTATCCATTTGCAAAAACACTAGATGGCAGCACTGTTTCCTGCCATGTAGTGCTCCAGATGCCTACCTTCAACACAAAATATCATGGGAACAAATCAAATTTCTTAATAGAAGTAAGAAATGCTCTATCTGAATCACAAAAGAAAAGTTTTGGGTTTCAGATCCCTTTAACCTTCTATGTTACCTGCAACCCACTGCAATTATCTTTGTATGGACTCTACTGCTGCAAATTCCTCCCTACATCCAATAGACCCCCCACATTACCCAGAAAAACAAGTACCCCATTATGCTAAACACCTCCTCCTACCCTCTTACAAGACAACCACTGTTGCAATTCCCTACACTCCCTACATATAACAGTCTAATTTCACTAATTAATTAATTTATTTAACATTTTAGAGGTTTGAAATGTGTCGAGCTTTAAGTGAAATTTAGTGGAGAGTTTATAAGTGGGGGATCTCCTGTAGGTAGGTTTCAATGAGGGTTTAAAGGGGAGACTGTTTACAGTGGAAGTATTTACAGTTGAGCATCACAAAGATGGACTTGTTGGGTATTAGGATGGTATTACAGTAAGGGTCAAGGTTGCATATGAGGCTAATAAAACTCTAGTGTGCTCATTCAGTTGTCATTCTGAATGTGTCAAGGTGAAGGATTCAAAGCTCTAAAATTGATACCTATATTTTATTGGTCCCATGTTATGGTAGAAATAAAAATGTGCAGACCTATTAATATATAAATGCTACGGTGTAAAAGTGGAGCTTCTATATAAAATTGTCTACACCTACTTTTTGGATGATGGCTTCATTTTATCAACTTGATTGTGATCAAGCCAGGGCAGGCCTAGGGCAGGTACATTGTATCTGAACAGACGTGATCAAACTTTTCTGAGCTAACACTCACAGGGGCTGCCCTCAGGGAGTTAAATGTGGCTGTACCTGAGAGCTGCAAGATGTCTACCTTAAAAAATATTGGAGCTTCTGGATTTGTAAACTTTGCAGGAGCCAATACAAATCCGATAACTTTCATTTCAACATATAGCAGCCTGCAATTGCCTCAATTTTCAGATACATGTGTTTTTGTATGAGGGTAATAAGTGTTTTGCATATATATTGATAGAATGGTTGACATCTCTCTAGCGCAACCTATACTTTCAAGGGATATCATGAACGCGCTAACTTGCGCTCATATTACAAGTTGAAATGTATAGTTTGCTCTCAAGCAAAAGCCTAAACTGCTCTAGAGCACAACTTAAGACCTGAGGTAAAGGGTTAAAAAAATATTTGCACAAAACAGATTAAAATAAAGTACGATTTTTTTAATAAAAAATTACATAATTAATAAATAAATACAAAATTAAGAGGTACATGTACTCAGACGGACGGGCGGAACCGTACAAAAGCCAATGCACCCAATGACATGGGTCTATATTATCAACATGTAAAAGCTACTAAGATTATTTCAACTTTATATATGAATCCCTTGTTAAACATGTGAAGATTTATGTTATACTATACCTTCTTTGACTTATGTCTGTACTGTCTGAAGTGTATCTCTTTCAATAAAAATATATTTAAAAAAACATAAATAAATATACCATATAAATATTAATGAAAACGTTTTAAAAGGTTTAAAGTGTATATGGTATATGGCAAGGTGTTTGACTGTGTGTTTATGTCTAAATATGTGTATGTGTATGTATACATGTCTATATATGTGTATTAATGTGTTATAAGTGTAAATATGTATGTGTGCACATACATACATATATACCTATATAAGAACATAAATACACATGTATACACATATATACACTTTTGAGCCCTTCCCAGTCAAATACCTTGAATCATGCAATATCAATTTATTAATTTTTAAAATAGAAATAGTTGACAATTCTATGTTATTCATTTAGAAAAAAAAATGTTGTTTTTATTTTAAAATAAATATCTCTATATACTGTATCTGTATATCTGGATTTGGGGATGTGTAGCTGTATTTTTAAATAAAAAGAACATTCTATGTGAAAAACATAGGAATGTAAAGCATTTCTAACACACCTTGGGGTTTAGCACAATTGATCTTCTGCGATGTCAAATTGGCGCACAATTGATAACTAATAGATTTATTTTTCAGCTCTTCCCATTAAAGTTTATTGGGAGAAGAAATTAGCGCAGTACCAATCTCCAAACTGCTGAAGTTAGCGCAGTGAGTCTTATGCTCACATGCTAACTTTTTACTTTCAAATTTTAATATGCATGTTAATGCAGCCACGCTACTTTTTTTACTATGAGCGTAATTAGCTTGCGACCGGAAAAACAGTATAGTGCATCACCTGAAATCTGTCCCTTAGTTCCTTCACATCTGTTGGCCCCACATTTTGCTGTTCACATAATCCCACAAACCTTAGAACCAATGCTGCATCTAGCCCTGTATAATATCTATATGCAGCTGTGAAACTCATAGTAAGGGAATTAGTTGACAAATAAATTTCACTAGCAAGCAGAGCATTTCATTCTTACGCTGCCTATTTCAATTAATTATTTTCTGAAATCTGGTTCTGCTTAAACAGAATAACCATTTTTTCCACAAATTACCTTTCCAGTGACGCATACAAATTAATTAAATGATTGATGAAAGCACATTTACAGTAGCAAATTGCATTTTCCATTACAATATATAACTCTTGCTTTATTAAAATATGCAGAAATATCTATCACATCTAATTTCGTCTCTTGAAGGATATTCTCTGCTGTGCGCTTTTGACACTGATTTATTTTTTTACTTATTTATTTGAAGTGCTGTAGTTATATTTATTTACTTTATCAGTGTTGCAGTTTGTTATGGCTCAGATTTCAAGTTGTGCGCTCATTTATTTTTTTTGCCCTTGAGAACTAACTGTGCTCAAGTTAAAATTTTAGCACGGCCAGGTTACAAGTTGAAAGTAAAAAGTTAGCACAAGAGCGAAAGCCTAAGTTGTGCTAAGTTCAGGGCTTAGTATACTGCGCTATGGGGTGCTGCAGAAAGCCTTTTCAGTTATCACTTGAGAGCTAGCACGACACGATCAATTGCGCTAAGCCGAAGGTGAATTAGGATTACTTCACATTCCTATGTTCTTCATTTAGAAGAAAATATTTTTTTTATGCTCACATAATTATATATATATATATATATATATATATTGATATTTTAAATATATATCTATACTTGTATATATCATGTCCCAAGTGTATTCAACACTCACATAACTTAAGCACAGCCTCCGGGGTGCACTTTTAAAACCATGCATAAAGTATTTCCAAGAAAAGGCACTCTCCGTTTATAATTAGCAAAAGATTTTTTACTTCAGTTAACGTTTTCAGGGGGTTGCCCCTGTCCTCAGACTTACATACAAAATCAAAAAGCAGACATTTATGTGTTTAACCTTACCCCAGGTGCATTCCAGACCAAACAGCATTTTCTGTGCGCAACTGTGCATGCGCAAGAGTCCGTACGGTAGCCCTGGAAGTTCAAAAAACAAAAAACTCAAACATAAAACTATACTTATAAAGATAAAATCGGCACAGCTACAAAAAAATTGTTCAGAATAACATCATAATAACTGTATCTACTTGTCAGCATAGAGGTCAGCCCGTGGAAGTGAATATATTAACCCTCATACACTTTAAAAGTTGTCAGTGGCTAATGCAAGTATCGTCTGTTCTATGGTATGTGCTACATGTCATCGCTAAACAGGGGGGGGGGGGTCCACCTGTCAGTTGCTGCAGAGAATGACCCAACCACATATACCATCTCTGAACCTCAATATGTCATAATCCCATCAGTTAAAGTTTATGAGGGGTTAACACACTATCACCAATAAAAATAAAATACTATTTGATTTATACCATCACTTCATAGGGGATGCATAGTGCAACCAATAGGTGCATGAATTTAACCAAACAACTTTCTATAGCAGTGTTTTTCAACTAGTGTGCCGTGAGAGATCCTCAGGTGTGCCGCGGCAGACTGACAACATTGCGGGGGTGTCCCTCTTTCAAATTTTGAAATATTGGGAGGTATGTGACAGGCTCATCAGGCATCATTTACAGCCATGACATTGACATTCATTCACAGACAATCATTATGATTGTTTGTGAATGAATGTAAATATGTCATGTATAGTTTGTAGGAGGCATGGCATGACAGCACAGTACAGTGTATATATATATATATATATATATATATATATATCCTGTATTAGGCTACAATGTGTGATTTTGTAAAATTCTGCGATGGTGGTGTGCCGCAGGATTTTTTAATGTAAAAAAGTGTGCCACGGCAAAAAAAAATGTTGCAAATCACTGTTCTATAGGACAATGCACCAGAACTTCAATATGCCTCAATCTATCTTATTAGGGCACATATAGTAAAGCCACATTAGCTCATACCACATCCCTATCATATTTAAAAATGCGAGCCCCATTACATTTAGCATTGCAGCCACTCGAGAGGAGGGATATGACCTTTCATTAAATCGCAGTATAAACAATACTAGGCTTCCAGTAATCAACAATGTTAAAGTGGTATTAAATCATACACCCTTCAGTTAAGAGACACATCAGTTACGGTATACTACTACTATGTTTGCACATCAATGTTGATACATCTTAGAATCACTAATACTGCCTCAAGAGACACCTCTTGATATAGTTAAGATACATCAAGTTCGAAGAGAGCAATATACACTACATGATTTGCAATAGGAACTACATATATGGCTCTATTAAAGAGTCAAATAGATGTGTATAACATATATTGCAGCTAGAAAAAATGTACTTACACATATACATAAATCATAACATTATCAGCTTGTGTTACAGCTTGTCCCAAAGAGCCATTGATACCCCACAGGGGATGGTGTCCTGAATATTGGTAACTATTGGAACTATGGAAAAAATCAACCAAAGTATTACAGAAAGCACTGAATATCAAGGTGAAAATTGAGCCCCTTTGGTACCAGAGTTTCTAGTCTGAAATTCCATTGGCTTTCCCTCTGCAGCAACAGCCTACCTCTATCACCCCCTCTCAAGAGAGGGAGGATATGGTCAATAATAATGAACCTAAGTTCAGTAACACTATGTCTTCCCTGGACAAAAGGTCTGGCCACAAGTTGGTCTGACTTGCCACAATTTATGGCTGCTCTGATCGCCGACCTGTGGTTAACCATTCTGGTGTGGGCATCATCTTGGGTTTTACCCACATAAAATTTCCCACATGGCAGTGGAGCATATAAACCACATACTTGGCCGTGCAGGTGACCCTGTGCTTTATTTCAAACTTTCTATTTGACCGCAGGTGTAATTTATATTTTCAAACCTAAAATAGCTATATTTTAGGCAGTACTCAAGTAGTTGTAAGATGGCATCTATTGGAGGTCCAATGTATGGATACATAAGCAAACTCTCCCTGATAGCTCCTACTACTTCATTGTGTGATATAACTATGTATAAGTTGGTTACATCTAGTGTAACCAGCAATTCATCACTGGTAAGATCATCCATGTCTTGCAGTAGTTTGACCAATTCAATAGAATCAAGTAGGAAGGAGTCCATCTGTCGACTAATGGTTGGAGGATATCATCAATAAAAATAGCCAATGTCTGCAGGATTGAACCCCGTGCTGACACGATGGGGCATCCAGGTGGTTTAATGGGGTCTTTGTGGACCTTTGGTAAGGTGTATATAATGGGAGTGATTGGAAACTAAACCCTCAGGAATTCATACGTGGTTTTGTTAAGACTACCACTTACTACCATTAATTCAAGGTATTCATCAATGGTTCTTTTAAATTAAACTGTGGGATTCTTAGGCAATTTACGGTAAACTGTTAAATCATTCAGCTGTACCAAGATTTCCGCCCTATAGTCCACATAGTCTTGTAGAACCAGTGCTCCTCCTTTTTCCGCTTTCCTTATCACCAGTTCATGGTTGTTCTTCAAGCTCTTTAGCGCAATCCATTCTTCCTTCATTAGGTTATTTCTGGTAATCATGGGGTTGTTTAGTATACCATCCTGATCTTCCTTGACCATACGTGTATATGTGTTAATAATGGCATTCATAAATTTGGGGTAAAACTTGCTCTTTTTCTTGAACTTTTCCACAGTATTCTCATTCTTGCCAAAATGCTTTTTCATTCAGAGTTTCCTATTGAACTTATACAGATCAACATGCAGCTCAAAATTATCAGGTCTAGTAGTAGGGACAAATGTTAGGCCTTTAAGCTGGTGTGTACTAAGGTTTATGATTATACTCAGTTCCATCATCTGCACCACTGCCGTGGTGGTCTCTCCCGAGTGTACCCTCTTGTGTTTACGGCCACTTCTTCTGGGGTGTGGCCTCCCCTTGTGGCGTTTTTTGACCTCATAGTCATGGGTTGGGATCCTGTGATAGTGCCCACTTCCTCTGAACCCATATGTTCTGGATCCGAGCTATTATCAGAGCTCTTCACCGTATTCAGGTTTCTCGCTTTAAATATCCTTGGCTTTCTGTTTCTGGACATGAACCTTCTCTCCTCAGGACCCAGAAGCCACCTATAGATTCTTTTTTCTCTATAATGGCTGGTTACAGCTTCCCACTTTCTTTCTTTTAAAGAAATTAAGTCCTTTTAATATTCATCCACCTGTTTGTGATTTTCTGTAGCCAATCATTGTCACCTTCCCCACTCAGTTTATCAGTATGCATGGTTTCAAACACCATCATTTCATTTTCAACCTGTTTTAGTAAAGTTGCCACCTCTTCAATTACCAATAATATTAAGTCGAATGAACACTTGTTCAAAATACCACACCACTTAATACAGAATGTGGCATTATTACGGCCTATAGTGAGGGTGTTTTTTATTCTGAAGGAATAAAAGGCCTTCCTATGATAATCTGAGAGGTAACATCCATGCAACTTCAAGTCAACTTCCCTTTTTTTTTAGTTTGACCAAATGATTATAAAACCGAATCCTGCTAGCATCCTCCTCATTAAACTGAAATATATTGCTCCTTCCACATTCTCTGTATCCAATGATGGCTATATATATATTTTTTTTTTTCAAAACACGGAAGGGGGCTGCACTCTCAGACTAAACTGGGTACATATGTCATTTCCCTGCAACATGCACAGCCCAGGGTGCTCAATAGCACTCTAGGGAAGCTGCACTGTACCTCTGCAAACTGCCCCTTTATTTCAGTTCTTTTGACAGACTTGCAGTTTAGCCAATCAGTGTCTGCTCCCAGATAACTTCACGTGCATGAGCACAGTGTTATCTATATGAAATATGTGAACTAACACCCTCTAGTGGTGAAAAACTGTTAAAATGAATTCTGAAAAGAGGTGGCCTTCAAGGTCTAAGAAATTAGCATATGAACCTCCTAGGTTAAGCTTTCAACTAAGAATACCAAGAGAACAAAGCAAAATTGGTGATAAAAGTAAATTGGAAAATTGTTTAAAATTACATGCTCTATCTGAATCATGAAAGTTTATATAGTTTAATATAGTTTAATGTAATTTTAGAGGTAAGTTTAAATTTATTATAAGATAGGGATGAGTTAATATTTAATATAAAGTTAGCAGGTTATTAGGTTTAGGGGTTAATAGGTTAATTTAGTTTATGGTGATGTGGGGGCTGGCGGTTTAGGGGTTAATAACTTTATTTAGTTGCGGTGGGCTCTGGGAGCGGCGGGATAAGGGTTAAACATTTTAGTATAGTGGCTGTGTTTAGTGACAGTATACAAATAAAGCTGTGAAAAAGCTGAATAGCAGGGAGATCGATGACTGTTAGTTAACAACAGTCCGCTGCTCATCGCCACGTACTTGGTGCACGGCTTTTTAACAGCTTTTTTGTTAAATATGGAGAGCGTATTCAGGTCTGCGGCAGCGATGTTAGGCGATGTCAGGCGAGAGTATTGGTGCCGTCGAATGCAGCACAGTTTACTAAAGTAAAAAAACATGGACAGAAACTCCCTCTTAAAAACTAAACAGGACAATAAGAAGGAGAAATAGGAATATAACTCCAAACACAGTATTAGTCTAATTACCACATACAACAAGGCAGCTCCTGAAATTAAAGGGACAGTATACACTCATTTTCATGTAACTGCGTGTAATAGACACTACTATAAAGAATAAGATGCACAGATACTGATATAAAAATCCAGTATAAAACTGTTTAAAAACTTACTTAGAAGCTGTCAGTTTGGCTCTTTTAAAAAGGTAGCTGGAAAGCCTACTGCAAGTGGCAAATAAGACACGCCCCCTTCTTTTGCATATGAAAAGACCCTTTACACAAACAGGAGCAAGCTGGAGAAGGTAGCTGACGGTATTCACATAAAACTTTGGGGCTTGGTTAGGAGTCTGAAAATCAGAGCAATGTTATTTAAAAATAAGCAAAACTATACATTTATTAAAAAAAAAACTTTATGGGCTATATAAATAGATAATCTACAAAACATTTATGCAAAGAAAAAATGAGCGTATAATGTCCCTTTAAGAACATTATATCCAAACATTGGAATATTCTAAAACAAGATAATCTAGTTAACACATTAAGTGATAAACCTACAGTATTTTTAAGAAAAATCAAGAATTCAAAAATGTGTTTAGCACCCAGAAAATTATCTCCTCCAGATAAAAGCCAGAACTGGCTTGAGAAACGATCAGTGTTTATTTTTGTAAGTGTAATAGGATGAACTGTGTGGGCTGCAAGCATGCCTATAATCAGAACAAACCAACAAAATCTATTTCCTCTGCATCTGATTCTAAAATATGCACTTTGGAACAATTTACTAATTGCAAGACAACCTACGTGGTGTATTTATTTGAATGCAGCTGCAACCTGCAATAAATAGGTCACACTAAAAGACCCTACAAAAAAGAGATTAGCAGAACATATTGTCATGAGATGCAGGACACAGCAAAGATGGTACAACACTATTTTATTGTAGAGCATGGAAATATACATCTGGTAGCATTGATCTCACTTAGTAACTGCGACACAGAAAAAAACGGGCCTAAGCCCCGCCCCCATCCGGTGACACCACTTCCCACTCTCATCAAATCTTCCCCCTTTTCAAAGGACAAGGCATACATTTTTTTTTCATTTGAATACAACAAATAACAAAGTATACAAAAAGCATACAACAGCAGTTTTGAACAGTATATAACAAAAACAAGTTAAAGAGAATATCAGTATAAACAACATGAATTATATCCTGACTTGAACATCGGGATAGACTACCCTAGTCCACAGTGACCATGGGATTATTCTGCCCATACTTCCGGTCACTGTTCCAACTAATGTTAATCCCGATATCGGGCCGGAAGTTTCACCACTCTTCCACTTGATATAACTCTACATGAACTGTCCTCTGATACAGAAGAAGGTGATTAAGAGTCTGCTGGAGGCAAAGACATATCCCTGCTGTGATCTTGCTGAGGGGAAGGCACCCCTCTTAAAACAGGGGATCCAACCGGTGGTGGTACTGAGGCATCCAGTTCCAAACTCTCAGGTACAGGCTGAAGATGTTTTCGATTTCAACGTGTGACTGTCCCTCCATCAGTAAGGACTACATAAGATCTTGGTTCTGGAGAGCGTCCAATTACCGTAGCAGGTGTCTTCCATTTCTTCTCATCATCCAGTTTAATTCTGACATTTTGCCCTGCATTCAGCTCCTGCAAGGGCCTCACAGAATGTCTCCTGTCGTAGAAGAATTGATAGCCCCTTTTTGCCTCTTCATCCCTCCTAAGGGCTTTGTCCCGAGAAATAGAGCTAGTTGGCTGGAAGACACCCACAGAGGGTAAGGTGGTGCGAATCTGGCATCCTAGCATCAGCTGTGCCGGTCTAAACCCCGTGGCTTGAATGGGAGTCGCCCTATAGGACAAGAGGGCCAGGTACGTCTCAGATTGCTTCAAAATGAACTTTGTTGTTTGAACTGCCCCTTCAGCCATTCTGTTGGCCTGCGGGTAATGTGGACTTGACGTGGAATGTACAAAATCATATTCTCTGCTGAAAGAACTGAACTCTGTGGAAGCGAACTGCATTCCGTTATCACTCACCAACTCCATTGGTATGCCCCACCGGGCGAACAAGCTCTTGAGACGAGTGATATCAGCTTGACTTGTGATTTCATTCAATGGTGCAATTTCCAAAATACCTGAAATAGTAGTCGATTACGACTAGGAACTTTTTCCCGTGCAGTTCGCACAAATCAGCAGCTATTTTCTGCTACGGCCCTGCAGGCAGTGGAGTAGAAATCAAGGGCTCCCTTCTCTGAGTAGGCCAGCGTTCCTGGCAAAAGGCACATTTAGACACATGGCTTGCAATGTCGGAACTGATCCCAGGCCACCATACTGTCGTAGCTGCCCTTTCTCTGCACTTTGTAATGCCTAAGTGGCCATCGTGAATCCTGTTTAACATCTCCTGCCGCATGCTAACAGGAATAGCAATGCGGTCCTGGAACAGCACCAACCCATCCAGCTCCCTTTCTGACTGGTAAGAACTTAAAGACATCCAGGCTGCCCGACTCTCGGGCCAACCTTCTTTTATGTTCTTTATGTCCAAACTATCCTATTTTTTGACAATTTAGTGTCAATACCTGCAAGTGATAATGTTGTTTTAAAGTTATATGTATTTTATTTTATTTGTCCAAGTATATTTATGTGTATGTGACATTTAAATAGTAAAGAACATTTTTTGACACAACCTTTTATTTTTTATTTTTTATTAGGTGTTGGCGTAATTAGAGACTGAGTATAAGGCTGTACAAATTGCAACACTTGCTATCCATTCTTCAGTTTGTTTACAGTGTATCCTATTTACACTTTTTACCTTTATTTTAATCCCCTCAATCTCATAGTTTGTAACACTTAGAGCTTTTTTAGCGCCTCTTCTAATATATACATTTTTACCTCTAATCACATGTACCCACAAGGTGAATTTCCTTTGCTTGTACTCGCAGCTGGCAAGACATTTCCCCACACAATCAATGCGACCACCGGGACTATGGATTTTTGTTGTGACTTTCGCCAGCTGGGGCTGTCGAGGCAGTTTTATGAATGCTGCAAGAGACATTACAGTGATGTCTGCTCCTGTGTCAATCTTAAAGGCAACTTTGGCTCCCATTACAGTAAGAGTAACTCTCCAATCATCTTCTGAACCCAGCCGTTCAACAACAGACCCTACAAAAGACACTTCTTGACCCTCCTGGTCTCTATCCACCTGCATCTCCTTAATATATTCAGTCTTGCAAACCACTTCAAAATGGCCCATCCTGTTACATTTTCTACATCTTTTGTCTTTAGCAGGGCATATGACACTCTGATCATGGGCACGGTTGCACCGTGTGCATCGGGCATGCTGCGCCCATCCACTTCTGGGCCTATCTGTTGCCCTAGGTCTACCGCTCACACTGTGCCTTTCACTAGCAGTTTGCCCCATCATACGCCAACCTTTTTATGGGTTGGTGGGAGCTGTCCCTCGTCTTTGGAGATAATAACCCATTTAGAGATAGGATTAGATCATACAAACGTTTCATAGATGATCTCCTTTTTGTCTGGGTGGGTGAGACTGCGGAAGTGCAAGATTTTCTAACTTACTTTAATTCTAATAGGGTGGGTTTGGAATTCACTGCCCAAACAGGGGTGAATGTAATACCATACCTGTATGTGGAACTTAGGGGGGATACACCAAGTGGAAAAACTTTCCACTACTTTGTATCGCAAACCCATACGGCTAGATTTAGTGTTTTGTCGGTAACGACCCGCGTAGCTAACGCTGGTTTTTTTCCCCCTGCACCTTTTAAATACCGCTGGTATTTAGAGTTCACAGGAGGGCTGCGTTAGGCTCCAAAAAGGGAGCGTATAGCATAATTTACCGCCACTGCAACTCTCAATACCAGCGGTGCTTACGGACGCGGCCAGATTCAAAAACGTGCTCGTGCACGATTCCACCATAGAAAACAATGGGGCATTTTGAGCTGAAAAAAAACACCTGCAAAAAAGCAGCATTCAGCTCCTAACGCAGCCCCATTGTTTCCTATGGGGAAACACTTCCTAAGTCTGCACCTAACACCCTAACATGAACCCCGAGTCTAAACACCCCTAACCTTACACTTATTAACCCCTAATCTGCCGCCCCCGCTATCGCTAACCCTTGCATATTTTTTTTAACCCCTAATCTGCCGCTCCGTACACCGCCGCAACCTACATTATCCCTATGAACCCCTAATCTGCTGCCCCTAACACCGCCGACCCCTATATTATATTTATTAACCCCTAATCTGCCGCCCCCAATGTCGCCACCAGCTAACTACAATTATTAACCCCTAATCTGCCGACCAGACCTCGCCGCTACTATAATAAAGTTATTAACCCCTAATCCGCCTCACTCCCGCCTCAATAACCCTATAATAAATAGTATTAACCCCTAATCTGCCCTCCATAACATCGCCGACACCTAACTTCAAGTATTAACCCCTAATATGCCGACCGGACCTCACCGCTACTCTAATAAATTTATTAACCCCTAAAGCTAAGTCTAACCCTAACCCTAACACCCCCCTAAGTTAAAAATAATTTAAATCTAACGAAATAAATTAACTCTTATTAAATAAATTATTCCTATTTAAAGCTAAATGCTTACCTGTAAAATAAACCCTAATATAGCTACAATATAAATTATAATTATATTGTAGCTATCTTAGGATTTATTTTTATTTTACAGGCAACTTTCAATTTATTTTAACTAGGTACAATAGCTATTAAATAGTTATTAACTATTTAATAGCTACCTAGCTAAAATAAAGAGAATTTTACCTGTAAAATAAAAACTAACCTAAGTTACAATTACACCTAACACTACACTATACTTTAATAAATTATTCCTATTTAAAACTTAATACTTACCTGTAAAATAAACCCTAAGATAGCTACAATATAATTAATAATTACATTGTAGCTATTTTAGGATTTATATTTATTTTACAGGTAACTTTGTATTTATTTTAGATAGTTAGAATAGTTATTAAATAGTTATTAACTATTTAATAACTACCTAGCTAAAAGAAATACAAAATTACCTGTAAAATAAATCCTAACCTAAGTTACAATTAAACCTAACACTACACTATCATTAAATTAATTAAATAAATTAACTATAAATAACTACAATTAAATACAATTACATAAACTAACTAAAGTACAAAAAATAAAAAAAGCTAATTTACAAAAAATAAAAAAAATAAGTTACAAACATTTAAAAAATATTACAACAATTTTAAGCTAATTACACCTAATCTAAGCCCCCTAATAAAATAACAAAGCCCCCCAAAATAAAAAAATGCCCTACCCTATTCTAAATTAAAAAAGTTCAAAGCTCTTTTACCTTACCAGCCCTTAAAAGGTCCTTTTGTGGGGCATACCCCAAAGAAAACTGCTCTTTTGCCTGTAAAAGAAAAATACAAACCCCCCAACATTAAAACCCACCACCCACATACCCCTAATCTAACCCAAACCCCCCTTAAAAAAACCTAACACTATCCCCTTGAAGATCATCCTACCTTGAGTCGTCTTCACTCAGCCGAGCCACAGATGGAACTGAAGAGGAGATCCGGAGCGGCAGAAGTGATCCTCCAAGGGGCGCTGAAGAAATCTTCCATCCGATGAAGTGATCCTCCAAGTGGCGCTGAAGAAGTCTTCCATCCGATGATGTGATCCTCCAAGCGGCGCTGAAGAAGTCTTCCATCCAGGCGATGTCATCTTCCAAGCGGGGTCTTCAATCTTCTTTTTTCAGGATCAATGTTGCAGACCTCCGATGCGGAACATCCTGCTGGCCCGACGGACTACCGACGAATGAAGGCTCCTTTAAGGGACGTCATCCAAGATGGTGTCCCTCGAATTCCGATTGGCTGATAGGATTCTATCAGCCAATCGGAATTAAGGTAGGAAAATTCTGATTGGCTGATGGAATCAGCCAATCAGATTCAAGTTCAATCCGATTGGCTGATCCAATCAGCCAATCAGATTAAGCTCGCATTCTATTGGCTGTTCCGATCAGCCAATAGAATGCGAGCTCAATCTTGGAGGATCACTTCTGCAGCTTCGGATCTCCTCTTCAGTTCCATCAGTGGCTCGGCTGAGTGAAGACGACTCAAGGTAGGATGATCTTCAGGGGGGTAGTGTTAGGTTTTTTTAAGGGGGGTTTGGGTTAGATTAGGGGTATGTGGGTGGTGGGTTTTAATGTTGGGGGGGGTTGTATTTTTCTTTTACAGGCAAAAGAGCAGTTTTCTTTGGGGCATGCCCCGCAAAAGGCCCTTTTGAGGGCTGGTAAGGTAAAAGAGCTTTGAACTTTTTTAATTTAGAATAGGGTAGGGCATTTTTTTATTTTGGGGGGCTTTGTTATTTTATTAGGGGGCTTAGAGTAGGTGTAATTAGTTTAAAATTGTTGTAATATTTTTCTAATGTTTGTAAATATTTTTTTTATTTTTTGTAACTTAGTTCTTTTTTATTTTTTGTACTTTAGTTAGTTTATTTAATTGTATTTATTTGTAGGTATTGTATTTAATTAATTTATTGATAGTGTAGTGTTAGGTTTAATTGTAGTTAATTGTAGGTATTTTATTTAATTAATTTATTGATAGTTTAGTGTTAGGTTTAATTGTAACTTAGGTTAGGATTTATTTTAACTAGGTAGCTATTAAATAGTTATTAACTATTTAATAGCTATTGTACCTGGTTAAAATAAATACAAAGTTGCCTGTAAAATAAATATAAATCCTAAAATAGCTACAATATAATTATAATTTATATTGTAGCTATATTAGGGTTTATTTTACAGGTAAGTATTTAGCTTTAAATAGGAATAATTTATTTAATAAGAGTTAATTTATTTCGTTAGATTTAAATTATATTTAATTTAGGGGGGTGTTAGTGTTAAGGTTAGACTTAGCTTTAGGGGTTAATACATTTATTAGAGTAGCGGTGAGGTCCGGTCGGCAGATTAGGGGTTAATACTTGAAGTTAGGTGTCGGCAATGTTAGGGAGGGCAGATTAGGGGTTAATACTATTTATTATAGGGTTAGTGAGGCGGGAGTGAGGCGGATTAGGGGTTAATACATTTATTATAGTAGCGGTGAGGTCCGGTCGGCAGATTAGGGGTTAATAATTGTAGGTAGGTGGCGGCGACGTTGGAGACGGCAGATTAGGGGTTAATAAATATAATATAGGGGTCGGCGGTGTTAGGGGCAGCAGATTAGGGGTACATAGGGATAACGTAGGTGGCGGCGGTGTGCGGTCGGCAGATTAGGGGTTAAAAAATTTTAATAGAGTGGCGGCGATGTGGGGGGCCTCAGTTTAGGGGTACATAGGTAGTTTATGGGTGTTAGTGTACTTTAGAGCACAGTAGTTAAGAGCTTTATAAACCAGCGTTAGCCCAGAAAGCTCTTAACTCCTGACTTTTTTCTGCGGCTGGAGTTTTGTCGTTAGATTCACTTCAGCCAAGACTCTAAATACCGGCGTTAGAAAGATCCCATTGAAAAGATAGGATACGCAAATGGCGTAGGGGGATCTGCGGTATGGAAAAGTCGCGGCTGGAAAGTGAGCGTTAGACCCTTTCCTGACTGACTCTAAATACCAGCGGTAGCCCAAAACCAGCGTTAGGAGCCTCTAACGGTGGTTTTGACGGCTAACGCCAAACTCTTAATCTAGCCGATAACATCTAACTCCTTGCTTCACGCCAGGAGTAATCATTCCCATCACACGGGATTTGAGGTGGCCAAGGGGCAGTTCATGAGAATCAAGCGGAACTGCTCCTTGGATGAAGACTTTACAAGGGAGAGTGAAACACTGAAGTTTCTCCTGGCCGAGAGAGGCTACTCATGCAAAACTATCAATAGAGCTCATTTGGAGGTGAGCAGGATGAATAGAAGTGAGATGCTGAGGATGGGTAACATCAGACTAAGAAGTGGCTATGACTCAAGTAGACCAACATTGGTTACTACTTATAGCCCACAATTTAAGGACATCACCAACATTGTTAGCAAACATCTACCAATACTTTCAGCCGAGGATAGTTTGAAGGACTATGTGTCAAAGGGCTGTAACTTTGTGTCTAAAAGAGCATGCACAATAGGCAATTTGGTGGCACCAAGTGTATTAAGAGATAAAGAGAGGGCCAACAACAGTTGGCTAAGTGTCAAAGGGCACTTCAAATGCCACTTTTCAAAATGCATAGCATGCCAGTATAGCAGAGTTACATATACCTTTCAGTCTGCAACAACGAATCGAGTATTCAATTTGGCAAATTGCACAAATTGTAGAACCCCTTTTGTTGTGTATCTGGTAGAATGCTCGCTGTGTAATGGGCAGTATATAGGGTGCACAAGTAGGGAGGTTCGCTCCAGGATAAGAGAGCATTTAAATGACATCTCTCATGACAAAGACAGCTCGGGCCTTTCACAACATTTTGTATCTGTGCATGGGGGCAATGTTACATCGCTCTCATGGCAGATTATAGAATGTGTTTGAAACCCCTCTAGAGGGGGAGATAAAGCAGCACGGCTGATGCTGCGTGAAGCCTTTTGGATCTTCAAATTGAAGACAAGAAGACCACAGTGCTTCAACATTGAGGGGGATGTAATACATTTTTGGAAAAGATAGTTGTACAATATTTGCAATAAATCCTTTGGATCCTCCAAATAATCCGTGTTGCAGTATATGGCAATATACATTGAATATACATTTATATATATCTTGAGGCAGAAAATCACCAGAAAATTTAATGGCACCTAAAAGAAAGAGATTGGAGAACGTTTTGAAGCCTGTATTAACAGGAAGAATTTTTCTCTAAATATGTCTAACTTCATTAGTTAGTCGTGTCACTACTAATCTGTATAGGTTTCTAGTATGCCTAGGCATATATCATAGTGTTAATACATTTATAAATTACGAACTTAAGTTGGTAATATTTCACAATGTTAGAAGGGATAGTAAAGCAACAAAAGGGAGGACAATATGGGGTTAATTGTGTTAAGCTGAGGAACCAATAGGGAGACATTTTCAGGCATTTAAGACAGGAAGTAGGGGTAGCCAGTCATGTTCATGATTAAGGAGTTGACCGAAACATGTAGGAAAGACTGGTTCCTGAAAATGTTCTGTCTGATTTTTTGCTTTTAACCCTGTTGCCTTTTTTCAATACTTTGCATTTTTTAACAATATGGATCATTAAAACGTTTGTCACTTTTAAGGATCGCAGTGTACTCTCTTTGTTTCTTTATAAACTAAGCAGCATACAAATTGATAATTAACATAGTACTTCTTGCCGGTTTGTAATCTATTGTGAATGTGTTTTTTTAAATTCTATTTCTAAGATTGAGTACAAAGAGGTCAACACGTAAACAAAATAGTTGATTGTCTTATGAGGCTCCAAAGAAATGTTTGTTTTTGGAGAAGAGTCACATGATCGGATTCTGACCTCTTAGACTCAAGCCGGCCGATTTTGTTGATAATCCATACTTATTGGTCGGACTTTAATCACGTGACTTACTCTAATCCAATTAAAGACTACCGTGGAGACCCACCCTCTATCTGTGTATATCACTCACTGCACATACTAGGACTCACTATAACCGCTTTTCCTCTGATGCAGAAGTCGTTCAGACTTTGAAACGCGTCAGGATCGAGCCGGTCTCCTGGTGTTGCATTTTCCTGCATTTGTGCCCTGAGCATATGGTGTTAGACTTTACGCATTGTTCCATTTGGCTGTGTATTTACCTCATACTTGATTGAGGTCTCATCCTGTAAGTGTAACTTATTTCTTGCGCTTGTGTCTTTTATATAAAAAATGTTATTTTACTATTGTGGCAACCTTTTGTGTCTTCCCTAATCTCCGATTACACCCGAGTGAGAAATCCAGGGGGGGCACTCTCACAAGACCTGAGCAATAACGGATGACAAATACCAAAGAATTGGGGAACAAGAAGTGGAGCTCTTAGTTCAAGGAAGGTGGTGAAAAGTGGACCTTCCGATCTGAGGATACAATCCAGAGTCACGGTGTGAGCCTTTCCCTCTCCTTCGCTTTGCTGTTTTCTTACCTCATTGGATTGAAGTTACTTCTCCTAAGTAGGAATTTCACCTGCTACTTTCAACAGCTACTTGTCACAACTCTGATGCTACTTACATTTAAGACTGTGGGTATGTGTACGGAAGCGATACAGCTGAACTTTTTGATACATTATTTTGTTCATTGCCTTTTTGTTTTTGAAAATTTTATAACTATTATTCCTATTTTTATTTTTAAACGTTATTTTGATTATGATTTATTATTATTATTTATTTAAGCCTTTTGCACTGGATACACTTGTTTTGAGATATATATATATATATATATATATATGTGTGTGTTTATATAATATATGTTACCTGTAACTTGTTATTGATAGGTTCAATGCTCCATCATCCTAATACAACAAGAACCTCTAGAATATGCCATAGGTTATCATGCACATCAGATTACGTGATATACTTTATAACCTGCCCATGTGGGCATTATTATGTTGGAAAGACCTGTATCTCTTTAAGAGAAAGAAAAGTGCCATCCGTGCAGCATTAAAAGAAGGACACTCATAAGCATAAAATATATATGTTTATAGTTACGTTAATAGATGGGGGGCTGATAGAGAGCGAGAACTGTTGGAATGTGAGGCCCAATGGATTTTTAGGCAGAACACATTGGCATCTAATAGATTTTTTTGGACTATTCTCTATTTTACACGTTTGGTTTATGGCATTTCTCAATATAAGTTCACTAAAAGAATTGAAACAATCATCGGCCAGATTACGAGTTTTGCGTTAGGAGCTATGCGGTGCTAACGAGCAGTTTTTTCTCACCGCTCACTTACCTGCAGCACTGGTATTACGGGTTTTTCTAAACCCAGCTTTAAAAGGAGAGAAGTGAGCGTAGAGCAAAATTGTGCTCCATACCGCACTCCAATACCAGCGCTGCTTAATTGAGCGGTGAGCTGGCCGTACGTGCTTGTGCATGATTTCCCCATAGACATCAATGGGGAGAGCTGGCTGAGAAAAAGTCTAACACCTGCCAAAAAGCAGCGTAAAACTCAGTAACGCAGCCTCATTGATTCCTATGGGGAAACATATTTTATGTTTACACCTAACACCCTAACATGAACCCAGAGTCTAAACACCCCTAATCTTACACTTATTAACCCCTAATATGCTGCCCCTGACATTGCCGACACCTACATTATTCTTAGTAACCCCTAATCTGCCGCTCCGGACATCGCCGCTACCTACATTATATTTATTAACCCCTAATCTGCTGCCCCCAACATCGCCAACACCTACATTATATTTATTAAACCCTAATCTGCTTCCCCTAACATCGCCGCCACCTACCTACATTTATTAACCCCTAATCTTCCGTCCCCAACGTCGCAGCCACTATATTAAATGTATTAACCCCTAAACCTAAGTCTAACCCTAACCCTAACACCCCTTAATTGAAATATAATTAAAATAAATCTACATAAAATTACTATCATTAACTACATTATTCATGTTTAAAACTAAATACTTACCTGTAAAATAAACCCTAAGCTAGCTACAATATAACTAATAGTTACATTGTAGCTAGCTTAGGGTCTATTTTTATTTTACAGGCAAGTTTGTATTTATTTTAACTAGGTATAATAGTTATTAAATAGTTATTTACTATTTAATTACTACCTAGCTAAAATAAGTAAAAATTATCTACTATGTTACTATGGAGCTTTTTGAAAGTATTTTAGATTTGTATAGGTTGAACTCGATGGACTTCAGTCTTTTTTCAACCTTATCTACTATGTTACTATGTTATGTTTACCAAATAAAACCTAACCTAAGTTACAATAACACCTAACACTACATTACAATTAAATAAATTAACTAAATTAAATACAATTAAATAAATTAAATTAGCTAAATCACAAAAAAACACTAAATTACAGAAAATAAAAAACAAATTACAAGATCTTTAAATTAATTACACTTAATCTAATAGCTCTATCAAAATAAAAAAGCCCCCCCAAAATAAAAAAACATAGCCTAAACTAAACTATCAATAGCCCTTAAAAGGGCCTTTTGCGGGGCATTTCCCCAAAGTAATCAGCTCTTTTACATGTAAAAAAAATACAAACAACCCACCAACAGTAAAACCCACCACCCACACAACCAACCCCCCAAATAAAATACTAACTAAAAAAACTTAAGCTCCCCATTGCCCTGAAAAGGGCATTTGTATGGGCATTGCCCTTAAAAGGGCATTTAGCTCTTTTTCAGGCCCAAACCCTAGTCTAAAAATAAACCCACCCAATACACCCTTAAAAAAATCCTAACACTAACCCCCGAAGATTCACTTACCGGGAAAAGTCTTCATCCAAGTGGCAAGATGTCCTCAATGAAGCCGGCAGAAGTTGTCCTCCAGACGGGCAGAAGTGGTCCTCCAGACGGGCAGAAGTCTTCATCCAGACGGCATCTTCTATCTTCATCCTTCTGACACAGAGCGGGTCCATCTTCAAGACATCCGACGCAGAGCATCCTCTTTAAATGACGTCTTCTTCGTAATGAATATCTCTTTAAGTGACGTCATCCAAGATGGCGTCCCTTAGATTCCGATTGGCTGATAGAATTCTATCAGCCAATTGGAATTAAGGTAAAAAAAAATCCTATTGGATCAGCCAATAGGATTGAACTTCAATCCTATTGGCTGATTGGATCAGCCAATAGGATTGAGCTTGCATTCTATTGGGTGATTTGGAACAGCCAATAGAATGCCAGCTCAAACCTTTTGGCTGATCCAATCAGCCAATAGGATTTTTTCTACCTTAATTCCGATTGGCTGATAGAATTCTATCAGCCAATCGGAATCTAAGGGACGCCATCTTGGATGACATCAGTTAAAGAGATATTCATTTGTAAGAAGACGTCGTTTGAAGAGGATGCTCCGCGCCGAATGTCTTGAAGATGGAGCCGCTCCGCGTCGGAAGGATGAAGATTGAAGATGCCATCTGGAGGACCACTTCTGCCCGTCTGGAGGACCACTTCTGCCGGCTTCATTGAGGACATCTTGTTGCTTGGATGAAGACTTCTCCCGGTAAGTGAATCTTCAGGGGTTAGTGTTAGGATTTTTTTAAGGATGTATTTGGTGGGTTTATTTTTTGATTAGGGTTTGGGCCTGCAAAAGAGCTAAATGCCCTTTTAAGAGCAATGCCCATCCAAATGCCCTTTTCAGGGCAATGGGGAGCTTAGGTTTTTTTTAGTTACTATTTTAATTGTGGGGTTTGTTGTGTGGGTGGTAGGTTTTACTGTTGGGGGGTTGTTTGTATTTTTTTTTTTACAGGTAAAAGAGCTGATTACTTTGGGGCAATGCCCCACAAAAGGCCCTTTTAAGTGCTATTGATAGTTTAGTTTAGGCTAGGGTTTTTTTTATTTTGGGGGGCTTTTTTTATTTTGATAGGGCTATTAGATTAGGTGTAATTAGTTTAAAGATCTGTAATTTGTTTTTTATTTTCTGTAATTTAGTGTTTTTGTTTTTTTTGTGATTTAGCTAATTTAATTTAATTTATTTAATTGTATTTAATTTAGTTAATTTATTTAATTGTAGTGTAGTGTTAGGTGTTAGTGTAACGTAGGTTAGGTTTTATTTTACAGGTCAATTTGTATTTATTTTAGCTAGATAGTTAATAACTATTTAATAAATATTCTACCTAGTTAAAATAAATATAAACTTGCCTGTAAAATAAAAATAAACCCTAAGATAGATACAATGTAACTATTAGTTATATTGTAGCTAGCTTAGGGTTTATTTTATAAGTAAGTATTTAGTTTTAAATAGGAATAATTTACGCCTAGATTTAGAGTTCTGCGTTAGCCGTCAAAACCAGCGTTAGGGGGTCCTAACGCTGATTTTTACCACCCGCTGGTATTTAGAGTCAGTCATGAAAGGGTCTAACGCTCACTTTCCAGCCGCGACTTTTCCATACCGCAGATCCCCCTATGCCAATTGCGTATCCTATCTTTTCAATGGGATCTTTCTAATGCTGGTATTTAGAGTCTTGGCTGAAGTGAGCATTAGAAATCTAACGACAAAACTCCAGCCGCAGAGAAAAGCCAGGAGTTAAGAGCTTTCTGGGCTAACGCCTGTTCATAAAGCTCTTAACTACTGTGCTCTAAAGTACACTAACATCCATAAACTACCTATGTACCCCTAAACCGAGTACCCCCACATCGCCACCACTCTATTAAATTTTTTAACCCCTAATCTGCCAACCGCACACCGCCGCCACCTACATTATCCCTATGTACCCCTAATCTGCTGCCCCTAACACCGCCGACACCTACATAATATTTATTACCGCCTAATCTGCCCCCCCCCCCCAACGTCGCCTCTACCTATCTACAATTATTAACCCCTAATCTGCCGACAGGACCTCACCACTACTATAATAAATGTATTAACCCCTAAAGCTAAGTCTAACCCTAACACTAACACCCCCCTAAGTTAAATATAATTTTTATTTAACGAAATAAAATAAATCTTATTAAATAAATTAATCCTATTTAAACCTAAATAACTTACCTGTAAAATAAACCCTAATATAGATACAATATAAATAAAAATTATATTGTAGCTATTTTAGGATTAAAATTTATTTTACAGGCAACTTTGTATTTATTTTAACTAGGTACAATAGCTATTAAATAGTTATTAACTATTTAATAACTACCTAGCTAAAAATTACCAGTAAAATAAATCCTAACCTAAGTTACAATAAAACCTAACACTACACTATCATTAAATAAATTAAATACAAATACCTACAAATAAATACAAATAAATACACTAACTAAAGTACAAAAAATAAAAAAAGAACTAAGTTACAAAAAATAAAAAAATTATTTACAAACATTATAAAAATATTACAACAATTTTAAGCTAATTACACCTACTCTAAGCCCCCTAATAAAATAACAAAGTCCCCCAAAATAAAAAAATGCCCTACCCTATTCTAAAATAAAAATTGTAAAGCTCTTTTACCTTACCAGCCCTTAAAAGGGCCTTTCGCGGGGCATGCCCCAAAGATTTCTGCTCTTTTGCCTGTAAAAAAAACATACAATATCCCCCCAAAATTACAACCCACCACCCACATACCCCTACTCTAACCTAAACCCCCCTTAAATAAACCTAACACTACCCCCCTGAAGATCTTCCTACCTTGAGTCGTCTTCACTCAGCCGAGCCAAATTCTTCATCCAATCCGGGCGATGTCTTCATCCAAGCGGGGGCTGAAGAGGTCCATCATCCGGCTGAAGTCTTCATCCAAGCGGGGGCTGAAGAGGTCCATCATCCGGCTGAAGTCTTCATCCAAGCGGGGGCTGAAGAGGTCCATCATCCGGCTGAAATCTTCATCCAAGCGGGGGCTGAAGAGGTCCATCATCCAGCTGAAGTCTTCTATCAAGCGGCATCTTCAATCTTCTTTCTTCCGGCTCCATCTTCATCCCGCCGACGCGGAACATCCTTCCTCCACGATAAACTCCCGACGAATGAAGGTTCCTTTAAGGGACGTCATCCAAGATGGCGTCCCTCGAATTCCGATTGGCTGATAGGATTCTATCAGCCAATCGGAATTAAGGTAGGAATAATCTGATTGGCTGATGGAATCAGCCAATCAGATTCAAGTTCAATCCGATTGGCTGATCCAATCAGCCAATCAGATTGAGCTCGCATTCTATTGGCTGTTCTGAATGCGAGCTCAATCTGATTGGCTGATCCAATCAGCCAATCGGATTGAACTTGAATCTGATTGGCTGATTCAATCAGCCAATCAGAATTTTCCTACCTTAATTCCGATTGGCTGATAGAATCCTATCAGCCAATCGGAATTCAAGGGACGCCATCTTGGATGACGTCCCTTAAAGGAACCTTCATTCATCGGGAGTTCGTCGCTGTAATGCCGGGAGCTTGGCGGTGAAACCTCAATATGTGATGTACAAACAAAAGTGAGTAATTTGGTATTGTACTGACTTTTACTATGAAATAGCAATAGCATTGAAAGTACCATCTGAGTAGATATATCTATCAGCAGACAAAAGTGATAGTTGAAGTGTGAAGGTACTCGCAAGAATATAGTCAGTTTTCTATAACGCTGAGAATAACAATGGGCACATCTACATGTTAAAAATAACATAAAATGTATACTTAAAAGATAATGAAAAAGATACAGTGTGTTGAAACCAGTTCATTTATAAATGAAGTATTGATTGAGAAACATTATTGCAAACGTCTCAATTAAAGGGAAACACAATGGCCTAGGTTACGAGTTTTGTGTTAGAGGCTATGCGGTGCTAAGGAGCAGTTTTCACTCAACGCTCACTTACCTGCAGCACTGGTATTTCTAGTTTTTACAAACCCGTTGTTAAAAGACAAGAACTGAGCGTTGAGCAAAATTTTGATCATTACCGCACTCCAATACCAGCGCTGCTTAAGTCAGCGGTGAGCTGGTGTAACGTGCTCGTGCACGATTTCCCCATAGGAATCAATGGGGAGAGACGACTGAAAAAAAGTCTAACACCTGCAAAAAAGCAGCGTAAAACTCCTTAACGCAGCCCCATTGATTCCTATGGGGAAATAAAATTTATGTCTACACCTAACACCCTAACATGAACCCCGAGTCTAAACACCCCATATCTTACACTTATTAACCCCTAATCTGCCGCCCCGACATCGCTGACACCTAAATTATAATTATTAACCCCTAATCTGCTGCTCTGGACACCGCCGCCACCTACATTATACTTATGAACCCATAATCTGCTGCCCCCAACATTGCCGAACCCTACATTATATTTATTAACCCCTACTCTGCCGCCCCCAATGTCGCCGCCACCTACCTACACTTATTAACCCCTAATCTGCTGCCCCCAACGTCACCACCACTATAATAAACATATTAACCCCTAAACCGCCACGCTCCCGCCTCGTAAACATTAGTTAAATATTATTAACCCCTAATCTGCCGGCCCTAACATTGCCCACACCTACCTTAATTTATTAACCCCCTAATCTGCCCAACGTCACCGCCACTATATTAAAGTTATTAACCCCTAAACCTAAGTCTAACTCTAAACCTAACACCCCCTAACTTAAATATAATTTAAATAAATCTAAATAAATATTCCTATCATTAACTACATTATTCCTATTTAAAACTAAATACTTACCTGTAAAATAAACCCTAAGCTAGCTACAATATAACTAATAGTTACATTGTAGCTAGTTTAGGATTTTTTTTATTTTACAGGCAAGTTTGTATTTATTTTAACTAGGTAGAATAGTTATTAAATAGTTATTAACTATTTAATAACTACCTAGTTAAAATAAAGACAAATTTACCTGTAAAAAAAACCTAACCTAAGTTACACTAACACCTAACACTACACTATAATTAAATAAATTAACTAAATTAAATTAAATTACCTAAATTAAATTAGCTAAAGTACAAAAAACCCCACTAAATTACAGAAAATAATAAACAAATTACAGAAATTTAAACTAATTACACCTAATCTAATAGCCCTATTAAAATAAAAAAAGCCCCCCCAAAATAAAAAAAACCTAGCCTAAACTAAACTACCAGTAGCCCTTAAAAGGGCCTTTTGCGGGGCATTGTCCCAAAGTAATCAGCTCTTTTACCTGTAAAAAAAAAATACTAACAACCCCCCAACAGTAAAACCCACCACCCACACAACCAAAACCCCAAATAAAATACTAGCTAAAAAAAACTAAGCTCCCCATTGCCCTTAAAAGGGCATTTGGATGGGCATTGCCCTTAAAAGGGCAGTTAGCTCTTTTGCAAGCCCAAACCACTAATCTAAAAAATAAACCCACCCAATACACCCTTAAAAAAACCTAACAATAACAATCGATTTACCGAGAGACGTCTTCATCCAAGCCGGGCGAAGTGGTCCTCCAGACGGGCAGAAGTCTTCATCCAAGCCGGGCAGAAGTGGTCCACCAGACGCGCAGAAGTCTTCATTCAGACAGCATCTTCTATCTTCATCCATCCGGCGCGGAGCGGCTCCATCTTCAAGACATCCGACGCGGAGCATCCTCTTCCTCCAACGACTAAAACAGAATGAAGGTACCTTTAAGTGACGTCATCCAAAATGGCGTCCCTTATATTCCGATTGGATGATAGAATTCTATCAGTCAATCAGAATTAAGGTAGAAAAAATCCTATTGGCTGATGCAATCAGCCAATAGGATTGAAGTTCAATCCTATTGGCTGATCCAATCAACCAATAGGATTTAGCTTGCATTCTATTGGCTGTTCCAACTCATAACTACTGACTTTTAAATGCGTTAGGACTCTTGACAGGGTAGGGTGTACCACTCACTTTTTGGCCTCCCAGGACAGACTCGTAATACCGGCGCTATGAAAGTCCCATAGAAAAAAGGGTTTACGCAGTTTACGTAAGTCATTTTGCGGTAAGGCCAAAGAAGTGTGCGGTCACCCTAAACCTTCAAGACTCGTAATACCAGCGGGCTTAAAAAAACAGCGTTAGGACGTCTTAACGCTGCTTTTTTAGCCTAACGCACAACTCATAATCTAGCCGAATGTTAATAAAACTACTATTGAGGAATTAATTTAAAGTATATGATGCAATTTTTTGGTCACTTGAGTACAGCATACCTTCCATATGTAAAAAAAAAGAATTTAACATGGTTAATAACATACATATGTGATACATTTATAATGGTTACTTATGGAATACCCTATGTACATATGAAAATATTTCACAATTGTATAGTGGGTTTTATTCCTTTGTTAGATATATTAAAGAGATGTATGTATTAACAGATAATTGATGTCTCTTGAGAAAGGCTTATGTTTAAGCCAAAATGTAGACTTTTGACAGTTTTTTTTGGATATTAAATAAAAATGATTTTTTTACATAAAGACCCAAGAGTGCCCTTCAATAATTGACTGTTGTGTGTATGTATGTATGTATATATATATATATATATATATATATATATATATATATATATATATATATATATATATATATATATATATATATATATATATATATATATCCAAAGTCAAGTAGCCTGTAGCCCAGCACTCCAGGTGGAGTAGTCAGGACCTGGGTGCAATCCTCAAAAATAATAAATGTAGGAATCCATGTAGAAAAAGGGCACTCTCAGGATTTGTACAGTAGAAAAAATAGTTTCTTTATTTTGTGGAGTCTATAGAACATGGTCGACGTTTCGGCCCCCAGTTGGCCCTTCATCAGGACATATATAATCTGTTCACTGAACAACAGCAGCGTTCCCAATCCGTGATAAGCATACATGGCCCAACTGGGGGCTGAAACGTCAACCATGTTCTATAGACTCTACTAAATAAAGAAACTATTTTTTCTACTGTACAAATCCTGAGAGTGCCCTTTTTCTACATGGATTCATATATATATATATATATATATATATATATATATATATATATATATATATATATACAGGGAGTGCAGAATTATTAGGCAAATTAGTATTTTGACCACATCATCCTCTTTATGCATGTTGTCTTACTCCAAGCTGTATAGGCTCGAAAGCCTACTACCAATTAAGCATATTAGGTGATGTGCATCTCTGTAATGAGAAGGGGTGTGGTCTAATGACATCAACACCCTATATCAGGTGTGCATAATTATTAGGCAACTTCCTTTCCTTTGGCAAAATAGGTCAAAAGAAGGACTTGACAGGCTCAGAAAAGTAAAAAATAGTGAGATATCTTGCAGAGGGATGCAGCACTCTTAAAATTGCAAAGCTTCTGAAGCGTGATCATCGAACAATCAAGCGTTTCATTCAAAATAGTCAACAGGGTCGCAAGAAGCGTGTGGAAAAAGCAAGGCACAAAATAACTGCCCATGAACTGAGAAAAGTCAAGCGTGCAGCTGCCAAGATGCCACTTGCCACCAGTTTGGCCATATTTCAGAGCTGCAACATCACTGGAGTGCCCAAAAGCACAAGGTGTGCAATACTCAGAGACATGGCCAAGGTAAGAAAGCCTGAAAGACGACCACCACTGAACAAGACACACAAGCTGAAAGGTCAAGACTGGGCCAAGAAATATCTCAAGACTGATTTTTCTAAGGTTTTATGGACTGATGAAATGAGAGTGAGTCTTGATGGGCCAGATGGATGGGCCCGTGGCTGGATTGGTAAAGGGCAGAGAGCTCCAGTCCGACTCAGACGCCAGCAAGGTGGAGGTGGAGTACTGGTTTGGGCTGGGATCATCAAAGATGAGCGTGTGGGGCCTTTTCGGGTTGAGGATGGAGTCAAGCTCAACTCCCAGTCCTACTGCCAGTTTCTGGAAGACACCTTCTTCAAGCAGTGGTACAGGAAGAAGTCTGCATCCTTCAAGAAAAACATGATTTTCATGCAGGACAATGCTCCATCACACGCGTCCAAGTACTCCACAGTGTGGCTGGCAAGAAAGGGTATAAAAGAAGAAAATCTAATGACATGGCCTCCTTGTTCACCTGATCTGAACCCCATTGAGAACCTGGGGTCCATCATCAAATGTGAGATTTACAAGGAGGGAAAACAGTACACCTCTCTGAACAGTCTCTGGTAGGCTGTGGTTGCTGCTGCACGCAATGTTGATGGTGAACAGATCAAAACACTGACAGAATCCATGGATGGCAGGCTTTTGAGTGTCCTTGCAAAGAAAGGTGGCTATATTGGTCACTGATTTGTTTTTGTTTTGTTTTTGAATGTCAGAAATGTATATTTGTGAATGTTGAGATGTTATATTGGTTTCACTGGTAAAAATAAATAATTGAAATGGGTATATATTTGGTTTTTGTTAAGTTGCCTAATAATTATGCACAGTAATAGTCACCTGCACACACAGATATCCCCCTAAAATAGCTATAACTAAAAACAAACTAAAAACTACTTCCAAAACTATTCAGCTTTGATATTAATGAGTTTTTTTGGGTTCATTGAGAACATGGTTGTTGTTCAATAATAAAATTAATCCTCAAAAATACAACTTGCCTAATTATTCTGCACTCCCTGTATAATATATATATATTAGACATATAAACAGTATATAAATTGGAGTCCTTTCAAGTCAAACACCTTGCCTTATACCAAATCACTTTTTAACCTTTTTAATAACTTTTTATCAGTGTTTCAATTATAGTTTTTAATTAAAACTTGTGTATATGAGTGGAATAGTTTATTTTAAAATGTTTTTTATGTGTCTTGTGCAACTTTTTTCCTTACATTTTACATTAGGTTTCAGGTCATGCTAAATATTTTAGTATAATTTCGGCTTCTGCTTGCAGGCAACCTATAACTTTCAACTTGTAATATGAGCGCTAGTTAGTGCCATCACAATATCCTTTAAAAGTATAGGTTGTGCAAGAGCGATGTTACCCATGCTAACCCTTCTCTGGTAAATCAGTCTTACCATGGACTTGTAATATCAAGTCACATGCTAATGTTAGCAAAGTCAAGCGATTCTGCTTTTTGTGTCCCACCCTATTATTAGCACACCACTTGTAATCTAGCCATATATGTTGTAAGTTTTGCTCTTAAAGTAACATAAAAAAGCAGTAACAAAATGTATTTTATTACTGTACTATTGCTAGAAAAGAATTATTGGCTAGATTAGAAATATGGGCTAGATTTCAAAATTAACCAGAGATCTAATCTCTGGTTAATTTTCAGAGCGCTAATTGCTACCACGAGCTTGAGGGTACCTATAAACAGCTACTTGTAATGGCTGGTTAATTTTCGCGCTCCACTTCTAATCTAGCCCTATGTATTTAGCACACAGTAAAAGCCCCCTCTGAAAAGGAAGCTGAGCCAATTGGGGAGGCAATACAGTGTATTTTTACCATATCTGGCTTATAAATCTTATGTTTACTCCTTAGCCTGTTCCTGACCCAGCAACTGCTAATTCCTTGTGACCTGTCATCTTTAGGTGCTCAGGTACTATTATTTATTGCTTACCTTTTTACATCCTCTGGAGCTCTACTAGCCTTTGCTTGGACAATATCCAGAGCCATATTTCCGTCTGCTATTTACCCTACCTAAATCTCTGGGTCATATCTGGCTTGTTCCTCAGAATTACTGTAGGGCCAACTAAGTATTAACCCCCAGGGCCAAATAAAAGCCAGCCTGCATACATTGCACTTCTCTCACTGTCTTACCAGTGCATCTACAAATATACAACAAACAGCAGAACCCACAACACATATAAAAACAAACCAAAACGTTTAATTTATAGATGGTTGGAAAGAAAGAGGTAGACTCCATGCTTACATTTCCTTGAATAACCTCCCAGACCCAACCTTTATCCAGGTGGCCAGACGCTCTGACAGGATCTGCCAAGTCTCATTCCTCATGGCTTCATTCCTCATGGCTGCTGAAAATGTACTAAACTTTAAACTACTTCCTAATTAGTTAGTCCAAATGCTGTAATGGCTAGTCCAGGGGTGGACTGAGCATTCTGGCAAATAGGATCTGGATCAAGGGCCCAGCACATAGTAATGCGCATTATAGATGTCACCTGGTGGGGCACTGGCACCACCTGCATAATGTTGTGTCTACCTTTGTTCCGCCGTGAAGCTGCTCCTGGAGTGCTGCTTCTGCTCAGAGTCACAGCTTGTTAAATGATCTAGTGGAGCGATGAAAGCTGTGCTAGCAGTACATAAGCAGTTAAATCGGCTTCAAGTGGGGACCCTGACCCTGGACTTGGTACCCTGTTGAGGTCAGGCCCTGGTGGAGGCTTTTGCTGTGAGATCTGGTGATAGGGAGCCCTAGTTGGTCTCAGTCCACATTTTACCAGTAAGCTACCAAAATAAAAATAAACAAACAACATTGGACTCTTAAATTATTTTTTTTTAAATAAGGAGCCTCTGTTTGTTTTATACCTACAGCAAACGACTGTGCTCCTATCTGGGCTTCATATGCTTCTGACCGACCTGCTTTCTGCCAACTAATCTTCTGAAGCTTTTCTGCAAACTAACTTTCTCGCTTACGACTTAACAAACTTTTAAATTTGTTTTATCTTTTGTTTCATCTCTTATTTTATTGTGTGTAGATGTGGGATATTTTTATGTGAATTATCATTGTATTAAATATTTCTTAAAGCATTCTGTTTTCCATCAGCTAGATACTACATATACTAAGCTGCTTTCTAGCAGCACAGTAGTTGTTTCTTGTAAGCAATTGCTGGAAACTGTTTTTTCTTTGAATTGTTTGTTTATAATGGATTGGGAATCCTTATATATAATCTACTGCATTATATGAGTATAATTGAATCAGCACTGTGACATTATTTGCACTACTGACTATTCAACCAAGTCTTTTTGTAAGAACACCCCAGGGTAATATCTAGAAGGCATGCCCTCATTAATTCAGCCTCACATAATAAAATGCTGTCACACCTACAAGGTCCCACCCTTCTTCTTAAGCCACATCATTTTCAAGAGACATCAACAATTTGAATAAAGCAATATACTTTACAGGTGCAAAACATGATTAGCCACAGCAGAGTAAATATCAGGAAGGTATACATTTGCTCTTATATTAGTCAGGTGTACTCCATTTCTCCTAAACAATCCTTTGTCATCTGCCTTATCATGCCCAACAATAAACCCTCCTAAGGACTCTATGGTCCTAGAGATATCTATGTTATTCTCTCTGGGTTTAGTCAGCCAACAGGGATTATAACTATTAGATTTACTGCAGGATTGCTCCCCAGATTATTATGATCTAAGTATCACATAACAATATTGGGGTGACCCCAATCTCTTCTAAGCTTCTTGCATAATTGTGGGAAGTTCCTCCCATGCCATTCACCTTCTCCCAAGCCAACAGGTATTTAAAGCGGTCAAGTAAAATGTGAAATTATTGAGACTTTTGCCTAATCTCTGTATCTGGGGAGGGGTCAAAACTAGAGTTGCTGCTTCAATTGCCACTCCAAAAGGAGTGGGGGCTATACGTCTAGAGTCCAATATTGCCTTCAATGCTGTCCTTGCTAGCACTTTACTAAATTAGTATAGCAACAGGGGTTAATAATCAGCATGTAACACAAAAAGACTTAACTAACTGAATAGGTTGTGTCAATGATTCTCCATGCAATGGCAATTACACCCCTAACTAGTCTATTTTTATACTTGCCACATTAACCAGAATCACACAAGCTGCTTTACACCCATGACCATGCTGAAAGCTACCTACCCTAATAGTAGGGGGAGTAGCCACTGATTCTGCCACACACAGGGGCCTCAAAACTGCGACATTTTTAATTTGATGATAAATTGGACATCTTTCTCACTCCAAAAGTAATATATTTTGTGCAGAAGTTATTTTAAATGAAATGCTAGGCCATAGTATTAATAGACCTGTTAACCCCAATATTTTTCTTTGATCTAAAACTAAATCAGGTACTTTTTTTAAAAATAATTAAAAAAAAGGTTTGATGCTGGTCTCCCTTTAGTGAAATTGTTAAAGCATGTTTCATCCACGAATAGAGCAGATTAGTAGACTGTGACTGGGTGGTTTTGTGTGGGCTGGGCATTTCATGAACAGTACCAGACTTTTCTATTGAAAAGCTTTTTCTATTGGCTGATTGGACTAAGAATTAAAAAAATAGCCAATAGTAATGCAAGGACACCTCTATATACGGGGGAACCTTGCATTCAATCTTCAGTGTGCTGTGGTGACAGCATGAAGAGGACATCGGAGGGAAGATTAAAAGAAAAGAAGAAGCATTGGATGGAAGATATACAATGGAAGAGGACAGCTCATAAGAGCGCTGCCATGGACCCGCAGCTGCACCCCTAAGGAGTCGGATTTAAGTTTGGTGAGTACCAACTTTGGGTTTTAGTGACAGAGTTTATTTTTGGGTGTTTCTATTTTTTTAGTATAGGATTATTATTTTTTCCTGGGAAAAAAACTAAATCATTTATACCCTTGACTTTTTTTTGGACAATTAGGCTTTAATAGTGTAGGTTTTTTTTAGGCCCCTTTAAGTGCATACTTTTTTGCCAGATAGGATTTTTTTAAGAGGGGATTTTTTTTTACTGCAAAAGAGTTCTGATTACTTTAGGTCACTGCCCAACAAATATCAGGGCAATTTTTTTGGAAAAGGTTTTTTGTGGGGGTGGGGGTCACTTTGGTTTTAGTAAAGGGATTTTTTTATGCAAAAGAGCTAATCCCTAAAATCATGGTTCTGTCTGACAAATGCTCTTTTCAGCGCAATTTTTAAAGGAGATTTCAGTGCTAGTTTAGGGGGTTTTTACAGGTGTTTTTTTTTTTTTTTAAAGGGACTTTAGTTTTTGGATAGGTCTTACTAATTGTTTTTTTTATTTTTGGTAAGAAACAAAATTGTAATGGTAGTGTTTTTTTAATTTTTGTAATGGTAGTGTTTATTTTTTGTAAATTAGGGGGTCTTAGGTTAGGAATAGCTGTTTGGAGGTTAAAGGGTATTTTGCGATGGGCGGTTGTTGCAGTTAGGAGGTTAATAGGTTAGGGGGTATTTTGTGAGGGGGTTGTGGTAGTTAGGGTGTTACTAGTATAGGGAGTTTATAGCAGTGGGCTATGTGTCAGTTTATAGGGTATAGTGTAGAGGGGTAATTTGCGGTGGGCTATGTGGCAATTTAGGGGTTAATAGGTAGCGGGGTAATTTGTAGTGGGCTATATGGTGGTTTACAGGTTAATATTTTAGTGGATGATTTGCAGTGGGAGATGTGGCAATTTAGGAGTACTTAGTGCATCTTTTTTCTCAGCCAAAATTCTTTACGTGAGCTCTGAATTCCCCAAAAAAGTTTGCGCATAAAATGTGATTGCAGTTGAGCAATCGCATTTACTTTCAACTTGTAATAAGAGTGCACATTGACGCACAACCACCGCCCATAGAAAATATAGGTAATGTAAATTACTGCAAGCTCGTGCAATTGAATTTGTGGTAATGTAAACACTATGCCACTTGTAATGTGGATTCAAGATCAAATGCCCCATACACTTAATCTTAAAAGCACATTGTCTGTGAGGGATCTGCCTCAAAATGTTACAATGTTAAATTATGAGATAACATTTAAAGAACAGCGAGTGCCTTATCCTGGGAAATTGTCAAGTACACTACTCTGTTACCCTAGCAGTTGTCTCCACATAATTATTGTGAGAGTGCTGTTCTGATATTGCAGGATAGATAGAAAGAAAGAAAGAAAGAAAGAAAGAAAGAAAGAAAGAAAGAAAGAAAGAAAGAAAGAAAGAAAGAAAGAAAGAAAGAAAGAAAGAAAGAAAGAAAGAAAGAAAGAAAGAAAGAAAGATAAATAATGGATGGATGGAAAGATAGATGATAGATAGATGATTGATAGATAGATAGATAGATAGATAGATAGATAGATAGATAGATAGATAGATAGATAGATTAAACATTTCATATGCGAAGCCCACTTTTGCATGGATTGGCTGATTGTAGTGTCTGTGAGAACTGGTTATGCAATAGATATCCTAATTGTCCTGTGTTCATATGTAACTTTAGCCTAACCATAATTTGCCATATTACATAGAAAGGTCCGTACAAAGGGCCCACATTGCATTAGTATTTAACAAACTGCATATGTTTGTTTATCAGGGCCAGTAGTCTATTATTTTATATTTTAAAAAATAAGGAAATAAGTGGTGGAATTAGACATAAAACTAATTGAATAGGAAGTGAACAAAAAAATCTAAAGATGCTGTTAATAAAGCTAGACCTTTTTATTGAACTAGAACTATCATATGTTGATCTAAACATTCACTTGATTATCATGAGAAACTTTTTTTAAACAGGCTTCAAAATGACCATTTCTTTTAAGCATGTGAGTCTACTAAATATGACCCTTGAAACTAAACATTAACCTTTCATCCACCTTGCACTTGTGGGGAATGTCACTTGTCTTCAATTGCATTAAAGTGCATGGTTACATACTGTTTCATTCCTTTCATGAAAGGTATATAAATCTTCCTATGTAAACTTCATGCTACAGATTATATTGCTTATGCTGTCTGGCATTTGCAACAGTAAATTTTGCCAATAGCGCTATCTGGAAATTCCTCTTCTTTTGCCTGTGTCATTTAAAAGGTTACATATACTTATAAGAGTTACATAGTCCTGTCTTATAAAACTAGATGAGGTCCAGGGAGCCAATCAATAACAACATGTCACCACAATATTTTTTTCACTATAAATCTTTCTGCCATCGTCCTATGATATACAGCAGAGGCTGCCTGTGGATGAGATTTGCAATAAGGCAGTGAAGTCCCACTGACTGAGTCAGATTCATTGTAAAGTTTTTAAAGAAAATGTCAGAATCTGAAGGTTTGGTATTATACCTGCATCATTCATTAACACAAAAACCCCATAATAAACTCTCTAGCTCATGTAGAGATGTCTGTATAGTCCCGGATTTTATGGCAAGAACTCTGTAGCACAACCATAGGGATATTAAACAGTCAGTTTCATTGTTGTAATAAAAAAAAGCACTAAGATGTGGGTTATACGTAATAGAAATCACGGCAATATGTATTATTCATAATTTTAAAAGGAATTTACCTTTTTTTTCTTTTTTTTCTGTTCTAGCCCTACAAGGAAGTTGGGGTCTCTACAAGAAGGAATATCTTGCTTAATGTCATAAATCATCTAGAGTAACTTGAGCTGGTTTACTATTCAAATAATACTAGAGAGACAGTAAGTCTGTTTTGATTATTCTCAGAAGAGGCAGAATGCAACTTAAGTTCAAAACATTTTCCTCTCTTTTTTTCCCTGAGGCAGTGGCTATAATGAGAAATTCTAAGTGCTCATTTTACAAGAAAAAAGTAAGTTATTTGCGGGTTTTTGCAAAATCTATTTCTTTTTATGTTTACTTTGATTCAACATATTTTATAGGAAAAGCAAGGTATATTTTACTTATTTTAGCCATTGTATTTTGCATTCAAAAGGACAATATTTGTTATATTTGTTTCTGTTTTGCATGAAAAAGAGGGCATTTTAAAATGTATTACATTCTTTTAGTATGTTGTTTTTGTACTGAAATACTGTAAATGTTGTATTTAGTTTGCCCTTTGTCCCACCAAGAAAAGAAATGGAATTAGCCAGTTGCATTTCTTTTTGGCTTTAATGTAAAAATAACAACGTTAACGTAACCCTTTTTGTAAAATATTTTATATGTTTAAATAGTGCCTTTTTGTATTCATTATATACATTTGTGATTTGACGCAATATATTCTTATTTTAATTCCAACATTTTAGTTTGTAGAATACATTTTCGGAGACACTGATACAGCCATCATTCAAGACACACAGGCCCATTTATCAAGCTCCGTATGGAGCTTGAAGGGCCGTGTTTCTGGCGAGTCTTCAGACTCGCCAGAAACACAACTTATGAAGCAGCGGTCTAAAGACTGCTGCTCCATAACCCTGTCCGCCTGCTCTGAGCAAGCGGACAGGAATCGCCGGAAATCAACCCGATCGGGTTGATTGACACCTCCCTGCTGGTGGCCGGTTGGCCGCGAGTCAGCAGGGGGCGGCGTTGCACCAGCAGCTCTTGTGAGCTGCTGGTGCAATGTTAAATGCGGAGAGCGTATTGCTCTCCGCATTTAGCAAGATCTTGCGGATCAGGTCCGCAACACCTTTGATAAATTGGGGCCACAGTGATCTTCATTTTTGTGGACCTGGGGACTTTTACCTAGCATATAGGACGATACACTGATAGGAGTTTCTTATCTAGATTACATTTGTGAACTATTTTTATACTAGTCAAGTCCAAAAAAACATTTCAAGTTTCAAATAGGGCATGTAATTTTAAACAACTTTCCAATTTACTTTTATCACCAATTTTGCTTTGTTCTTTTGGTATTCTTAGTTGAAAGCTAAACCTAGGAAGGCTCATTTGATAATTTCTAAGCCCTTGGAGTCCACCTCTTATCGCATGCTTTTGTATTTGCTTTTTACAACAGGGGAGAGCTAGTTCAGGTAAACCATATAGATAACATTGTGAGCCAGTGGCGGCTGGTGAATTTTTAGGATGGGGGTGCACAAGACCCTGCCCCTTTTAGAAAGCCACGTCCCTTTGAAAAAACCACGCCCCTTTTAACAAGCCACATTCATTTTTAAAAGCCACACCCCTTTGCGAAAGTCACGCCCATGAAATGGCCCCACCCATTTGAACCAGTAGTGTTTTTGGTCATCGTCTTCTTGAAATATCCAGCCCCGGGCCTGGGGGTAACTTCAACTGAAGTTTGTGACTGATTCCTCAACATTATTCTCAAGTATCTGCTGATATTGAGTGGAATCCATGAGACCCTCAACAATATTCCCAGTAGTACAGGTCTTTGGAGGTGGTCTGTGGGCTGTTTTTGACCGTTCTTATCATCCTTTGCCTATCCTATATTTTACTTGGCCTGCCACTTCTGGCCTTAACAAGAACTGTGCCTGTGGTCTTCCATATCCTCACCATGATGACTATGTTCCTCACAGTGGACACTGACATCTTAAATCTATGCAATAGCTTTTTGTAGCCTTCCTCTAAACCATGATGTTGAACATTCTTTGTTTTTAGGTCATTTGAGAGTTGTTTTGTGGCCCCCATGTTGCCACTCTTCAGAGGAGAGTCATAGAGAACAACTAGCAATTGGCCACCTTAAAACCTTTTCTCATGATTGGATACACCTGTCTATGAAGTTTAAGGCTTAATGGGCTCACCAAACCAATTTTTTCTTCCAATTAATCAGTGCTAGGTAGTTACAGGTATTCAAATCAACACAATAACAAGGGTGCACAAATGTATGCACCTGTCTAATTTTGTTTTGATGCATATTGCACATTTTCTCTTAATCCAATAAACCTAATTTTACTACTGAATGTTTACTGTGTCCTTCATTTATTTGATAGATCAAAATGAAATTACTGATCCAAACAGCCAATTATTTATAACAGAAAATCATGGAAATTGTCAGAGGTGCCTAAACTTTTGCATACAACTGTATATGATTTCATGCACTCAAACTGTATTAAAGTAATGTACTCAGATATGAAATATATTTTTATGAAATGTAACATCAATTATATATAAATACTATGCTCCAATACAGCTAACAGGCACGATATCTAAAAAATATACAAAGGGACCATTTGTTAAAGTTTAAGCTTCAAAAGATTCTTTACTTCATCGCTTAATGAGATTAGATCTCTACAAACAAGATAACCATGTTACCTCTCTGGGGTGACAGAGAAACAATTCTGTACTTTAGTTCAGATATGCTCAATCTTCAGGAAAGTAAGTAATTATCCCTTGTATGATACACAAATGATGAGACTAACAATACTTTTGAAGGTGTGAATCCACATATACGTCTGGAAAGGTTTTCTAGGTCAGAATTGATGCAAGCATATAGAATACAAAATTTCATATGAAATTACTTGTACCTAATTTTCATATAGTTTTATATACTCCTATACTTTATTAGGCAATGACTTCAAATATGGAATATATTTATATTAAAGTGGGATAATAAGGAAATATAAATATCGTTACAATAAATTAATCACTACAGAATTCTAATTAAATGCAATGTAATATCAGAATATGAAATGACTAATCAATTGATTTCAAATAGTTAATAGTATAGCTGATTATTATTATCATACTAACTAAGTATTAAATTACAATCCTTTTATGTCTACCAATATGTAATGAATCATCGCGTTCATCATGTCCTCGAAGTGAAAGCTCAAATGCGCCGGAAAATAGAATACAATTCATAATTTTGGAAAGAACATAACGATTTGTGGTTACTTGATCATTGTGTTTTTTAACATTCAAACAATATGCACTGACAAGTTGTTGGCGAATATCAATCCTTCATAGCAAATTAAACTCTAATGGGGAGTATAAATGTGATTGGTAGCAATTATTTATATTTTTGGAGTTAAATGTGATAAATCGGAGACACCATAACTCACCCAACTTGAATCACCACTTTGTTTTTCAAACAGGAGACAATAAAAACAAGATCCTGTTTGAAAAATGACTATTAAGTTAATCTCTTAAGATATTATCAGTAGTAAGTATATATATATATATATATATATATATATATATATATATATATATATATATATATTTATAATATTTAATATTATGACCATGTCTAATATTTACATTAATATACAAGAATGAAGAATCCATACTCTTCAGTATACTCATGTCTATTCTTAAAATATACATGCTCAGTTAAATTATATAATAACATATATATTAACCAAATGATTAATCAAAGCTGCGAAATAATAAGTATCTTGAATGTACATTTAGGAAAATATATATATTCCTGGATTTAAAGAACCTTCCACTTTATAGAGAAATAAAACCACATCTCAATTATTGTTGCCCTAGCCCCCAGTGTTCGATATTAGGCAATGCAGCCAAAGGCCGTGGCAACATTAATATAAATACACCAACATTTTACTTTCTACAAAAGAAGATTATTTCTATTACACTAGTGCTTAATAATTAACTTCAACGGTAAAGATTAAAACAGAATGTTGATAACTCAATTCAATTTTTGTAAATTAAGTCAATCCGCCTGTCTTTTTTTGAGGCAAATAAATCAATAACATTTTCGGTGAATGTAGGCATGTCATTGATCAATTGTTTTTCAATTGTGAGCATGGCTAGAGCAGTCAGTCTTTCCTCAGTCATGGTGCTCCTTAGAAATGTCTTAACTCGTTTTAAAGTTGAGAAACATCTCTCAGCCTCAGCAGTTGTCACGGGAATAGTCGAAATAATTTGCAACAGTTTGTAGGTCTCCGAGAAAGTACTGTCCAAGTTATTTTCTATTACAAACTGTAGAAGACTGATGGCACCATTCATATTTCGGAAATCTGGTCTTCTGTAAATTACTCCTAGTTCAGTTTTCAGGCGATCTTTCTGTAATGTGTGATAAACCGCTGATGTTTGTTCAAGAAGCTGATTTGGAAAATTTTTCTCGTAGTGAGTTATAAAAGAAAATCTATCTTTTACTTGATTTGTGATAACATCGCATATCTCTTTAGCTGCCACAGTCTGAGCAATGTGAATATTTTCTCTCTTCCTTTTCTTAGATGTTTCCTCTGTTTCTGATATCGTCATGGTCACTGTGTCCATTCTATTCCTTTCGTTTTCCATTGTCTGCTGGAAAGTGTTAATATGTTTTCGAATAAGTGCCGCATCTGTTTGTGTTTTCTGAAGTTGGTTGTATAACACATCTACATGTGGCATAATATTGTGAAAAACTGTAAGCCAAAACATGAATACCGAGTCTTGTAACATACGCCGAATAGCCCCTGCTTGATTTATAGCTATTTCTTTTTTCGATGTTGACTCTATTTTTTCCATGCATTCAATTAACTGTTCCCTGTTTTCAAAAACTGTATTGACGGTTCGACTCTTGAAATTCCACCTGGTGGCTGAACCATGAGGTATCCTTCTTCTAACAGTTTCATCTAGAATAGCTATCCATTGTGGCGAGTTACTAAAAAAGTTAGTAATGTCACTTAGATTTGAAAAAAATACTCGAACTTGTTGATTTTGACTGCTTGCTTGGCTGACAATTAAATTGAGCTGATGTGCATAGCAATGCACAAAATGTGCATTCTTGTAGGTACGTTTAATTATAGCCTGAACACCTGCATGCTGACCACTCATCACGCTTGCACCGTCGTAACTCTGCGATATCAGTTTCTCTGGGTTGTCTATAACTTTTTCCAAAGTAGCTTGAATACACATAGCTAAAGATTCTGCATTATGTCCAGCTGGATTAGTGAATTCCCAGAATCTCTCAACCGGTTGTCCGTTACCTATAATGAATCTAAAAACAACAACCAATTGGAAGGCAGATGAAACATCAGTAGTTTCATCTGCTATCACTGCTACAAAACTTGCATTTGAGATTTCCTTCTTTATTTGGTTCTGGCAAACAGTAAGCATACAGTCTAATAAATCGTTTTGAATTTCTTTTGACGTTCCTTTAAAAACAGTGGCACTAGCGAGATGTTCTTTTAGAGACCTCTGAAAATGTCTGGATTTAATGAATCATCGCGTTCATCATGTCCTCGAAGTGCAAGCTCAAATGCGCCGCAAAATAAAATACAGTTAATTATTTTGGAAAGAACATAGCGATTTTTGGTTACTTGCTCATTATGTCTTTTAATATTCAAACGATATGCACTGTCAAGTTGTTGCCGAATATCAACCCTTCCTAGCAAATTAAACTCTAATGTGGAGTTTAAATGTGATTGGGAGCAATTATGTTTATTGTTTTTTTGACTTAAATGTGATAAATCGGCGACCCCATAACTTACCCAGCTTGAATCCCCACTTTGTTTTGCAAACAGGAGACAATAAAAACAAAAGAGCCTGTTAGATAATTCACAACCACAAATCCATGGATATTTATCATATACCTCGGGTTTGAATTCTCTTTTGTAATCTCTAGTTTTACATTTTGTCACCTGGGTAAGGCTAAGCATAGGTGTTGACCTGAGCATTTTAATTTCCATTTTTCTTTCAATGGGCAACGTTGAAAAATGTAATTGCTTTAGCTCAGACACACTAATTTTACTAAGTGCCATCTTAACTGATAGTTTACACACAAAGAACAGTTCTTTGCTCTTATCTAATATATAACTTGTAGGTAGGTAGCTCTGCAGCTGTTAGAAAATATACAACTCAACTTGAAGTAATAGTTTAATATTTTTGCGTTTGTTATGTAATATATAACTTGTAGGTAGCAGGTAGGTAGCTCTGCAGCTGTTAGAAAATATACAACTCAACTTGAAGTAATAGTTTAAAAGTTTGGCGGTTGTTATCTAATATATAACTTGTAGGTAGGTAGCTCTGCAGCTGTTAGAAAATATACAACTCAACTTGAAGTAATAGTTTAATATTTTGGCGGTTGTTATGTAATATATAACTTGTAGGTAGCAGGTAGGTAGTTCTGCAGCTGTTAGAAAATATACAACTCAACTTGAAGTAATAGTTTAAAAGTTTGGCGGATGTTATCTAATATATAACTTGTAGGTAGGTAGCTCTGCAGCTGTTAGAAAATATACAACTCAACTGGAAGTAATAGTTTAATATTTTGGCAGTTGTTATGTAATATATAACTTGTAGGTAGCAGGTAGGTAGCTCTGCAGCTGCTAGAAAATATACAACTCAACTTGAAGTAATAGTTTAATATTTTGGCAGTTGTTATGTAATAAATAACTTGTAGGTAGCAGGTAGTTATCTCTGCAGCTGTTAGAAAATATACAACTCAACTTGAAGTAATAGTTTAATATTTTGGCGGTTGTTATGTAATATATAACTTGTAGGTAGCAGGTAGTTAGCTCTGCAGCTGTTAGAAAATATACAACTCAACTTGAAGTTATAGTTTAATATTTTGGCGGTTGTTATAATATATACCTTGTAGGTAGCAGGTAGGTAGCTCTGCAGCTGTTAGAAAATATACAACTCAACTTGAAGTAATAGTGTAATAGTTTGGCGGTTGTTATCTAATATATAACTTGTAGGTAGGTAGCTCTGCAGCTGTTAGAAAATATACAACTCAACTTGAAGTAATAGTTTAATATTTTGGCGGTTGTTATGTAATATATAACTTGTAGGTAGCAGGTAGTTAGCTCTGCAGCTGTTAGAAAATATGCAACTCAACTTGAAGTAATAGTTTAATAGTTTGGCGGTTGTTATCTAATATATAACTTGTAGGTAGGTAGCTCTGCAGCTGTTAGAAAATATACAACTCAACTTGAAGTAATAGTTTAATAGTTTGGCGGTTGTTATGTAATATATAACTTGTAGGTAGCAGGTAGGTAGCTCTGCAGCTGTTAGAAAATATACAACTCAACTTGAAGTTATAGTTTAATATTTTGGCGGTTATTATGTAATATATAACTTGTAGGTAGCAGGTAGTTAGCTCTGCAGCTGTTAGAAAATATACAACTCAACTTGAAGTAATAGTTTAATAGTTTGGCGGTTGTTATGTAATATATAACTTGTAGGTAGCAGGTAGGTAGCTCTGCAGCTGTTAGAAAATATACAACTCAACTTGAAGTAATAGTTTAATATTTTGAAGGTTGTTATCTAATATATAACTTGTAGGTAGGTAGCTCTGCAGCTGTTAGAAAATATACAACTCAACTTGAAGTAATAGTTTAATAGTTTGGCGGTTGTTATCTAATATATATATTGTAGGTAGGTAGCTCTGCAGCTATTAGAAAATATCAACTAGAAGTTGAACTAAATTGTTACAGAACTCCCTAAAAGTCCAGTATACTCCTAAACTTGCTAATCTCAGTCTCAGACTGTGTCTGTTGTTTAAATTACAAGTAGAAAAATATTTTTTTATTTTTTTTTAACACTAGTTCAAGTTCAAGACTCAACTCAAGTTACTCTATATAAAAAGCAATCTCAGACTCAGACTGTATCTGTTGTTTAAATTACAAGTAGAAAAATAAAAATGTTTTTTTTTTTTTAACACTAGTTCAAGTTCAAGACTCAACTCAGTCTCAAGTTACTCTATATAAAAAGCAATCTCAGACTCAGACTGTATCTGTTGTTTAAATTACAAGTAGAAAAATAAAAATGTTTTTTTTTTTTTTAACACTAGTTCAAGTTCAAGACTCAACTCAGTCTCAAGTTACTCTATATAAAAAGCAATCTCAGACTCAAACTGTGGGGTCGATCCGATAAAAATCGTCGCCCGCAAAAGCTGGCGACGCCAATATTTGCGCGGGTTTGGTATCCTATATACGGCGTAACCTAGAAGTTACACGCGTATATTTCTGCCGTCGCCCGTAGTTTTTTGGGCCATAGGCAGGTATACCAAACCCGCGCAGTTTGGTATCCAATATACAGCGTAAGGACTTACGTGGCGAAAATAGAGAAATCTTACTCCATTTTCACCTCGCCACAAAAAGCAGCCGTAAGAAGCCTTACGCTGACTATTGGAGCCCCGTAACTCCCTAAACTGGCTGCTAAAATAAACCTAACACCTAACGCATGCGCAATGTCTATCTCCCTGTCAACCGCGATCCCCCGCCGCAATCCATAATAAAGTATTTAACCCCTAAACCGTCGCCATCTACATAAACTAACTCCCTACTGTGAGCCCCTAAAACCGCCACCATCTAACTGATCTATCCCCTAATGTGAACCCCTTACACCGCCGCCATCTATATAAAAATTATTAACCCCTAATTTAATCTACCTACCCCGCCGCCAGCTATATTATCTATATTAACCCTAAGTATATTATAGTTAATATAGTTATTACATTATATATATTAACTATATTAACCTTAATTATATTAGGGTTAATAAAGTTAATATAGTTACTATAGTATTTATATAAACTATATTAACTCTATCTAACCCTAACACCCCTAACTAAAATCTTATTAAATAAATCTAATTCATATTATAAACTAAAATATTCCTATTTAAATCTAAATACTTACCTATAAAATAAACCCTAAGATAGCTACAATGTAATTAATAATTACATTATAGCTATGTTAGGGTTTATATTTATTTTACAGGTAAATTGTTAATTATTTTAACTAGGTATAATAGCTATTAAATAGTTATTACCTATTTAATAGCTACCTAGTTAAAATAATTACCCAATTACCTGTAAAATAAATCCTAACCTAAGTTACAAATACACCTACACTATCAATAAATTAAATAAACTACAAATATCTATCTAAAAATACAATTAAATAAACTAAACTAAATTACAAAAAATTGGATTGAACTTGAATCTGATTGGCTGATTCAATCAGCCAATCAGATTTTTCTACCTTAATTCCGATTGGCTGATAGAATCCTATCAGCCAATCGGAATTCGGCGGACGCCATCTTGGATGACGTCATTTAAAGGAACCTCATTCGTCGGGAAGTCGTCGTGCCGGAAGGATGCTCCGCGGCGGAGGAGCGAACTAAGAAGATTGAAGATGCCGATTTGCTTGAAGACATTGCCGATGGAAGAAGACTCTCTGCCGCTTGCTTCAAGATATCGCCCGGATGGATGAAGACTTCACTGCCGCTTGCTGGAACACATCGCCTGGATCGGATGAGGAGTTCTGCCCGGGTGGGTGAAGACAAGGTAGGGAGATCTTCAGGGGGGGTAGTGTTAGGTTTATTTAAGGGGGGTTTGGGTTAGATTAGGGGTATGTGGGTGGTGGGTTGTAATGTTGGGGGTGGTATTGTGTTTTTTTTTTTCAGGCAAAAGAGCAGTTTTCTTTGGGGCATGCCCCCACAAAAGGCCCTTTTAAGGGCTGGTAAGGTAAAAGAGCTTTGAACTTTTTTTAATTTAGAATAGGGTAGGGAATTTTTATTATTTTGGGGGTTTATTATTTTATTAGGGGGCTTAGAATAGGTGTAATTAGCTTAAAAATCTTGTAATTTTTTTTTATTTTTTGTAATTTAGTGTTTGTTTTTTTTTGTAATTTATTTTAGTTTATTTAATTGTATTTTTAGATAGATATTTGTAGTTTATTTAATTTATTGATAGTGTAGGTGTATTTGTAACTTAGGTTAGGATTTATTTTACAGGTAATTGGGTAATTATTTTAACTAGGTAGCTATTAAATAGGTAATAACTATTTAATAGCTATTATACCTAGTTAAAATAATTAACAATTTACCTGTAAAATAAATATAAACCCTAACATAGCTATAATGTAATTATTAATTATATTGTAGCTATCTTAGGGTTTATTTTATAGGTAAGTATTTAGATTTAAATAGGAATATTTTAATTAATAATATTAATATTAGATTTATTTTAATAAGAGTTTAGTTAGGATGTTAGAGTTAGATAGGGTTATTATACTTAATATATATATAATATAATAACGATATTAACTATATGAACCCTAATACAATTAGGGTTAATATAGTTAATATATATAATATAATAACTATATTAACTATATTAACCCTAATATAATTAGGGTTAATATAGTTAATATAGCTGGCTGCGGTGTAGGGGGATTAGATTAGGGGTTAATACATTTATTATAGGTGGCCGCGGTATAGGGGGATGTAGATTGTAGGCAAAAGAGCAGTTTACTTTGTGACAAAGCCCCGCCAAAAGCCCTTTTAAGGGCTGGCAAAAGAGCTGTTACTTTGGGGCATGCCCCGCAAAAAGCCCTTTCAAGTTTAGTGGTAGGGATAGTTTAGTATTTTAGGGGTTAAATAATTTAATATAGATGGCGGCGGGGTAGGGGGATTAGATTAGGGGTTAATAATTTTAAAATAGATAGCGGCGGGGTAGGGGCTCACTTTAGGGGGTAGGTAAGGTAGATGGCGGCGGTGTTAGGGGCTCACTTTAGGGGGTTATAGATTTAATATAGCTGGTGGCGGTTTAGGGGTTAATAACTTTATTAGGTAGCGGCGGGCTCCGAGAGCGGCGGTTTAGGGGTTAATACATATTTTATTGTTAGGCTAGTGAGGGGGGGATAGCGGATAGAGGGTTAGACGTGTCGGGCTATGTTAGGGAGGCATGTTAGACTTGTCGGGCTATGTTAGGGAGGCGTGTTAGACAGTGCGGGTGATTTAGACTTTAGTCAGGTTTTGTAGGCGCCGGCAGTTTCTAACGTGCCGCAAGTCACTGGCGACACCAGAAATTTGTACTTGCGCAGATTTCTGGACATCGCTGGTTTGTCAGACTTACGGCACGTTAGCATCTGACGGCGACATATATGGGATAGCTCGAGTTGCGAGCTGAAACTGCGGGCGACGCGGGTTCCCTCGCTTGCGCCGCAAACTACGATCTATATCGGATCGCGCCCTGTATCTGTTATTTAAATTACAAGTAGAAAAATATTTTTTTTTTTTTTTTTTTAACACTAGTTCAAGTTCAAGACTCAACTCAGTCTCAAGTTACTCTATATAAAAAGCAATCTCAGACTCAGACTGTATCTGTTGTTTAAATTACAAGTAGAAAAATAAATATGTTTTTTTTTAAACATTAGTTCAAGTTCAAGACTCAACTCAAGTTACTCTATTTAAAAAGCAATCTCAGACTCAGACTGTATCTGTTGTTTAAATTAATTTACAAGTAGAAAAATAAATATATTTTTTTAACACTAATTCAAGTTCAACTTAGACTCAACTCAAGTTACTCTATCTAAAAAGCAATCTCAGACTCAGACTGTATCTGTTGTTTAAATTACAAGTAGAAAAATATTTTTTTATTTTTTTTTAACACTAGTTCAAGTTCAAGACTCAACTCAAGTTACTCTATATAAAAAGCAATCTTAGACTCTGACTGTATCTGTTGTTTAAATTACAAGTAGAAAAATAAAAATGTTTTTTTTTTTTTAACACTAGTTCAAGTTCAAGACTCAACTCAGTCTCAAGTTACTCTATATAAAAAGCAATCTCAGACTCAGACTGTATCTGTTGTTTAAATTACAAGTAGAAAAATAAAAATGTTTTTTTTTTTTTTTAACACTAGTTCAAGTTCAAGACTCAACTCAGTCTCAAGTTACTCTATATAAAAAGCAATCTCAGACTCAAACTGTGGGGTCGATCCGATAAAAATCGTCGCCCGCAAAAGCTGGCGACGCCAATATTTGCGCGGGTTTGGTATCCTATATACGGCGTAACCTAGAAGTTACACGCGTATATTTCTGCCGTCGCCCGTAGTTTTTTGGGCCATAGGCAGGTATACCAAACCCGCGCAGTTTGGTATCCAATATACAGCGTAAGGACTTACGTGGCGAAAATAGAGAAATCTTACTCCATTTTCACCTCGCCACAAAAAGCAGCCGTAAGAAGCCTTACACTGACTATTGGAGCCCCGTAACTCCCTAAACTGGCTGCTAAAATAAACCTAACACCTAACGCATGCGCAATGTCTATCTCCCTGTCAACCGCGATCTGCTAAAATAAACCTAACACCTAACGCATGCGCAATGTCTATCTCCCTGTCAACCGCGATCCCCCGCCGCAATCCATAATAAAGTATTTAACCCCTAAACCGTCGCCATCTACATAAACTAACTCCCTACTGTGAGCCCCTAAAACCGCCACCATCTAACTGATCTATCCCCTAATGTGAACCCCTTACACCGCCGCCATCTATATAAAAATTATTAACCCCTAATTTAATCTACCTACCCCGCCGCCAGCTATATTATCTATATTAACCCTAAGTATATTATAGTTAATATAGTTATTACATTATATATATTAACTATATTAACCTTAATTATATTAGGGTTAATAAAGTTAATATAGTTACTATAGTATTTATATAAACTATATTAACTCTATCTAACCCTAACACCCCTAACTAAAATCTTATTAAATAAATCTAATTCATATTATAAACTAAAATATTCCTATTTAAATCTAAATACTTACCTATAAAATAAACCCTAAGATAGCTACAATGTAATTAATAATTACATTATAGCTATGTTAGGGTTTATATTTATTTTACAGGTAAATTGTTAATTATTTTAACTAGGTATAATAGCTATTAAATAGTTATTACCTATTTAATAGCTACCTAGTTAAAATAATTACCCAATTACCTGTAAAATAAATCCTAACCTAAGTTACAAATACACCTACACTATCAATAAATTAAATAAACTACAAATATCTATCTAAAAATACAATTAAATAAACTAAACTAAATTACAAAAAATTGGATTGAACTTGAATCTGATTGGCTGATTCAATCAGCCAATCAGATTTTTCTACCTTAATTCCGATTGGCTGATAGAATCCTATCAGCCAATCGGAATTCGGCGGACGCCATCTTGGATGACGTCATTTAAAGGAACCTCATTCGTCGGGAAGTCGTCGTGCCGGAAGGATGCTCCGCGGCGGAGGAGCGAACTAAGAAGATTGAAGATGCCGATTTGCTTGAAGACATTGCCGATGGAAGAAGACTCTCTGCCGCTTGCTTCAAGATATCGCCCGGATGGATGAAGACTTCACTGCCGCTTGCTGGAACACATCGCCTGGATCGGATGAGGAGTTCTGCCCGGGTGGGTGAAGACAAGGTAGGGAGATCTTCAGGGGGGGTAGTGTTAGGTTTATTTAAGGGGGGTTTGGGTTAGATTAGGGGTATGTGGGTGGTGGGTTGTAATGTTGGGGGTGGTATTGTGTTTTTTTTTTTCAGGCAAAAGAGCAGTTTTCTTTGGGGCATGCCCCCACAAAAGGCCCTTTTAAGGGCTGGTAAGGTAAAAGAGCTTTGAACTTTTTTTAATTTAGAATAGGGTAGGGAATTTTTATTATTTTGGGGGTTTATTATTTTATTAGGGGGCTTAGAATAGGTGTAATTAGCTTAAAAATCTTGTAATTTTTTTTTATTTTTTGTAATTTAGTGTTTGTTTTTTTTTGTAATTTATTTTAGTTTATTTAATTGTATTTTTAGATAGATATTTGTAGTTTATTTAATTTATTGATAGTGTAGGTGTATTTGTAACTTAGGTTAGGATTTATTTTACAGGTAATTGGGTAATTATTTTAACTAGGTAGCTATTAAATAGGTAATAACTATTTAATAGCTATTATACCTAGTTAAAATAATTAACAATTTACCTGTAAAATAAATATAAACCCTAACATAGCTATAATGTAATTATTAATTATATTGTAGCTATCTTAGGGTTTATTTTATAGGTAAGTATTTAGATTTAAATAGGAATATTTTAATTAATAATATTAATATTAGATTTATTTTAATAAGAGTTTAGTTAGGATGTTAGAGTTAGATAGGGTTATTATACTTAATATATATATAATATAATAACGATATTAACTATATGAACCCTAATACAATTAGGGTTAATATAGTTAATATATATAATATAATAACTATATTAACTATATTAACCCTAATATAATTAGGGTTAATATAGTTAATATAGCTGGCTGCGGTGTAGGAGGATTAGATTAGGGGTTAATACATTTATTATAGGTGGCCGCGGTATAGGGGGATGTAGATTGTAGGCAAAAGAGCAGTTTACTTTGTGACAAAGCCCCGCCAAAAGCCCTTTTAAGGGCTGGCAAAAGAGCTGTTACTTTGGGGCATGCCCCGCAAAAAGCCCTTTCAAGTTTAGTGGTAGGGATAGTTTAGTATTTTAGGGGTTAAATAATTTAATATAGATGGCGGCGGGGTAGGGGGATTAGATTAGGGGTTAATAATTTTAAAATAGATAGCGGCGGGGTAGGGGCTCACTTTAGGGGGTAGGTAAGGTAGATGGCGGCGGTGTTAGGGGCTCACTTTAGGGGGTTATAGATTTAATATAGCTGGTGGCGGTTTAGGGGTTAATAACTTTATTAGGTAGCGGCGGGCTCCGGGAGCGGCGGTTTAGGGGTTAATACATATTTTATTGTTAGGCTAGTGAGGGGGGATAGCGGATAGAGGGTTAGACGTGTCGGGCTATGTTAGGGAGGCATGTTAGACTTGTCGGGCTATGTTAGGGAGGCGTGTTAGACAGTGCGGGTGATTTAGACTTTAGTCAGGTTTTGTAGGCGCCGGCAGTTTCTAACGTGCCGCAAGTCACTGGCGACACCAGAAATTTGTACTTGCGCAGATTTCTGGACATCGCTGGTTTGTCAGACTTACGGCACGTTAGCATCTGACGGCGACATATATGGGATAGCTCGAGTTGCGAGCTGAAACTGCGGGCGACGCGGGTTCCCTCGCTTGCGCCGCAAACTACGATCTATATCGGATCGCGCCCTGTATCTGTTATTTAAATTACAAGTAGAAAAATATTTTTTTTTTTTTTTTTTTTAACACTAGTTCAAGTTCAAGACTCAACTCAGTCTCAAGTTACTCTATATAAAAAGCAATCTCAGACTCAGACTGTATCTGTTGTTTAAATTACAAGTAGAAAAATAAATATGTTTTTTTTTAAACATTAGTTCAAGTTCAAGACTCAACTCAAGTTACTCTATTTAAAAAGCAATCTCAGACTCAGACTGTATCTGTTGTTTAAATTAATTTACAAGTAGAAAAATAAATATATTTTTTTAACACTAATTCAAGTTCAACTTAGACTCAACTCAAGTTACTCTATCTAAAAAGCAATCTCAGACTCAGACTGTATCTGTTGTTTAAATTACAAGTAGAAAAATATTTTTTTATTTTTTTTTAACACTAGTTCAAGTTCAAGACTCAACTCAAGTTACTCTATATAAAAAGCAATCTCAGACTCAGACTGTATCTGTTGTTTAAATTACAAGTAGAAAAATAAAAATGATTTTTTTTAAACACTAGTTCAAGTTCAAGACTCAACTCAAGTTACTCTATATAAAAAGCAATCTTAGACTCTGACTGTATCTGTTGTTTAAATTACAAGTAGAAAAATAAAAATGTTTTTTTTTTTTTAACACTAGTTCAAGTTCAAGACTCAACTCAGTCTCAAGTTACTCTATATAAAAAGCAATCTCAGACTCAGACTGTATCTGTTGTTTAAATTACAAGTAGAAAAATAAAAATGTTTTTTTTTTTTTTTTAACACTAGTTCAAGTTCAAGACTCAACTCAGTCTCAAGTTACTCTATATAAAAAGCAATCTCAGACTCAAACTGTGGGGTCGATCCGATAAAAATCGTCGCCCGCAAAAGCTGGCGACGCCAATATTTGCGCGGGTTTGGTATCCTATATACGGCGTAACCTAGAAGTTACACGCGTATATTTCTGCCGTCGCCCGTAGTTTTTTGGGCCATAGGCAGGTATACCAAACCCGCGCAGTTTGGTATCCAATATACAGCGTAAGGACTTACGTGGCGAAAATAGAGAAATCTTACTCCATTTTCACCTCGCCACAAAAAGCAGCCGTAAGAAGCCTTACAGCTGACTATTGGAGCCCCGTAACTCCCTAAACTGGCTGCTAAAATAAACCTAACACCTAACGCATGCGCAATGTCTATCTCCCTGTCAACCGCGATCTGCTAAAATAAACCTAACACCTAACGCATGCGCAATGTCTATCTCCCTGTCAACCGCGATCCCCCGCCGCAATCCATAATAAAGTATTTAACCCCTAAACCGTCGCCATCTACATAAACTAACCCCCTACTGTGAGCCCCTAAAACCGCCACCATCTAACTGATCTATCCCCTAATGTGAACCCCTTACACCGCCGCCATCTATATAAAAATTATTAACCCCTAATTTAATCTACCTACCCCGCCGCCAGCTATATTATCTATATTAACCCTAAGTATATTATAGTTAATATAGTTATTACATTATATATATTAACTATATTAACCTTAATTATATTAGGGTTAATAAAGTTAATATAGTTACTATAGTATTTATATAAACTATATTAACTCTATCTAACCCTAACACCCCTAACTAAATTCTTATTAAATAAATCTAATTCATATTATAAACTAAAATATTCCTATTTAAATCTAAATACTTACCTATAAAATAAACCCTAAGATAGCTACAATGTAATTAATAATTACATTATAGCTATGTTAGGGTTTATATTTATTTTACAGGTAAATTGTTAATTATTTTAACTAGGTATAATAGCTATTAAATAGTTATTACCTATTTAATAGCTACCTAGTTAAAATAATTACCCAATTACCTGTAAAATAAATCCTAACCTAAGTTACAAATACACCTACACTATCAATAAATTAAATAAACTACAAATATCTATCTAAAAATACAATTAAATAAACTAAACTAAATTACAAAAAATTGGATTGAACTTGAATCTGATTGGCTGATTCAATCAGCCAATCAGATTTTTCTACCTTAATTCCGATTGGCTGATAGAATCCTATCAGCCAATCGGAATTCGGCGGACGCCATCTTGGATGACGTCATTTAAAGGAACCTCATTCGTCGGGAAGTCGTCGTGCCGGAAGGATGCTCCGCGGCGGAGGAGCGAACTAAGAAGATTGAAGATGCCGATTTGCTTGAAGACATCGCCGATGGAAGAAGACTCTCTGCCGCTTGCTTCAAGATATCGCCCGGATGGATGAAGACTTCACTGCCGCTTGCTGGAACACATCGCCTGGATCGGATGAGGAGTTCTGCCCGGGTGGGTGAAGACAAGGTAGGGAGATCTTCAGGGGGGGTAGTGTTAGGTTTATTTAAGGGGGGTTTGGGTTAGATTAGGGGTATGTGGGTGGTGGGTTGTAATGTTGGGGGTGGTATTGTGGTTTTTTTTTTTCAGGCAAAAGAGCAGTTTTCTTTGGGGCATGCCCCCACAAAAGGCCCTTTTAAGGGCTGGTAAGGTAAAAGAGCTTTGAACTTTTTTTAATTTAGAATAGGGTAGGGAATTTTTATTATTTTGGGGGTTTATTATTTTATTAGGGGGCTTAGAATAGGTGTAATTAGCTTAAAAATCTTGTAATTTTTTTTTATTTTTTGTAATTTAGTGTTTGTTTTTTTTTGTAATTTATTTTAGTTTATTTAATTGTATTTTTAGATAGATATTTGTAGTTTATTTAATTTATTGATAGTGTAGGTGTATTTGTAACTTAGGTTAGGATTTATTTTACAGGTAATTGGGTAATTATTTTAACTAGGTAGCTATTAAATAGGTGATAACTATTTAATAGCTATTATACCTAGTTAAAATAATTAACAATTTACCTGTAAAATAAATATAAACCCTAACATAGCTATAATGTAATTATTAATTATATTGTAGCTATCTTAGGGTTTATTTTATAGGTAAGTATTTAGATTTAAATAGGAATATTTTAATTAATAATATTAATATTAGATTTATTTTAATAAGAGTTTAGTTAGGATGTTAGAGTTAGATAGGGTTATTATACTTAATATATATATAATATAATAACGATATTAACTATATGAACCCTAATACAATTAGGGTTAATATAGTTAATATATATAATATAATAACTATATTAACTATATTAACCCTAATATAATTAGGGTTAATATAGTTAATATAGCTGGCTGCGGTGTAGGGGGATTAGATTAGGGGTTAATACATTTATTATAGGTGGCCGCGGTATAGGGGGATGTAGATTGTAGGCAAAAGAGCAGTTTACTTTGTGACAAAGCCCCGCCAAAAGCCCTTTTAAGGGCTGGCAAAAGAGCTGTTACTTTGGGGCATGCCCCGCAAAAAGCCCTTTTAAGTTTAGTGGTAGGGATAGTTTAGTATTTTAGGGGTTAAATAATTTAATATAGATGGCGGCGGGGTAGGGGGATTAGATTAGGGGTTAATAATTTTAAAATAGATAGCGGCGGGGTAGGGGCTCACTTTAGGGGGTAGGTAAGGTAGATGGCGGCGGTGTTAGGGGCTCACTTTAGGGGGTTATAGATTTAATATAGCTGGTGGCGGTTTAGGGGTTAATAACTTTATTAGGTAGCGGCGGGCTCCGGGAGCGGCGGTTTAGGGGTTAATACATATTTTATTGTTAGGCTAGTGAGGGGGGATAGCGGATAGAGGGTTAGACGTGTCGGGCTATGTTAGGGAGGCATGTTAGACTTGTCGAGCTATGTTAGGGAGGCGTGTTAGACAGTGCGGGTGATTTAGACTTTAGTCAGGTTTTGTAGGCGCCGGCAGTTTCTAACGTGCCGCAAGTCACTGGCGACACCAGAAATTTGTACTTGCGCAGATTTCTGGACATCGCTGGTTTGTCAGACTTACGGCACGTTAGCATCTGACGGCGACATATATGGGATAGCTCGAGTTGCGAGCTGAAACTGCGGGCGACGCGGGTTCCCTCGCTTGCGCCGCAAACTACGATCTATATCGGATCGCGCCCTGTATCTGTTATTTAAATTACAAGTAGAAAAATATTTTATTTTTTATTTTTTTAACACTAGTTCAAGTTCAAGACTCAACTCAGTCTCAAGTTACTCTATATAAAAAGCAATCTCAGACTCAGACTGTATCTGTTGTTTAAATTACAAGTAGAAAAATAAATATGTTTTTTTTTAAACATTAGTTCAAGTTCAAGACTCAACTCAAGTTACTCTATTTAAAAAGCAATCTCAGACTCAGACTGTATCTGTTGTTTAAATTAATTTACAAGTAGAAAAATAAATATATTTTTTTAACACTAATTCAAGTTCAACTTAGACTCAACTCAAGTTACTCTATCTAAAAAGCAATCTCAGACTCAGACTGTATCTGTTGTTTAAATTACAAGTTGAAAAAAAAGTTTTGTTTTTTTTAAACACTAGTAGTTCAAGACACAACTCACTGTTACTCTATATAAAAAACTGCAGGCCTGCAGCACAAATCATTAAAATATCTGCCCACAAACTTACTGAACTAATATAATATATTACTAGTATAAATGAACTATCTTCAAGTTCTATATAGAATAGAATACTAGAAATTCAGAATACTACTAGACTAGTGACTGACTGTGAATCTAGTAGCAGTTCTAAACTAATTTGCTAAGCTAAGCTAGCCTAAGCCTAATGTAATGAATAATTATAATGGCTAACTTTAAGTTCTAACTATAGTCTATCTGTCTATTAGCCTCCTGGCTATTTGCACACTGCAGCTCGCCTCAGCAGACACTGACACAGCAGCAGCAAAAGCAAATATTGACTGTTGTTGATGTTGATGGCTGCCAGCAGGCAGCAAAAAATAAATTGTGTTGTTAATTTTAAACAATTTTTGCACAGTGAGACAGAGCTCTATGCAAAACACTCCTCTCAGCTCAACGGCTATCTCCACAAAGATTTTCGCGCCGTTGAGCCGGGAGGAGCCTCGTGGGGGCCATCACGTGTGAGCTAGAGCCTATCACAGAGAGTCAAAGTCCGGATCAATAGGCTGGGGGAGGAGACAGAGCACAGGCTGAAACGACCGCACAGTTCAGCCTGTGCGATTATGCCTCTATAGGCATGACGGCTAGGGAGGAGCTATGCCTGCACAGTGAATACATTGCGATCACTGTGCAGGCATATAGAGCTCCTTACCGCACGTGCGAGTGGGGGGTGGGGACTGGAGCCTCAGCCTGCCCTTACTGTCTGTCAATCAGCCTCAGTCAGCCTCAGGGCTCAGGCAGTGCGACGAGGGCCGTGGTGTGGTGTGTGGTGTGACGTCACGGACCTCAGCACACACTGAGTAGTCCACCCGGTCCTAGCTCCTGCCTCCTGCCTGAGCCTGATGATAATAAAAGTTGTGTCTGTCTGTTCTGTTTACTGAACTGAGTGGGTCTGAGTGATGATTTAGATAGGGTAGGCAGGCTATACTATAGCTAAGTGCCAGTAAAGCAGCAGCAGAAATAAATATAATATTAAATAATATAAATAAAAAATAAAATTAAAATTTTTCATAATTTTTTTTCTCATTTTTTTTTTTTCCTGCTCATTTTTTTCCCCCTCCTCTGCCCCCTGGGGGTTCACGTGCAACAGTGCACATATGAAGGAGCCTCCACTGTTGTGAGCACGCCGTGGATTGTGTCAGACACTGCACTAATTGGCTAAAATGAAAGTCAATAGATAATAAATAAAATGTCATGTGATCAGGGGGCTGTCAGAAGATGCTTAGATACAAGTTAATTACAGAGGTGTAACAGTATATTAATATAACTATTGTTTATGCAAAACCGGGAAATGGGTAATAAAGGCATTATCTATTTTTTTAAACAACAAACATTCTGGTGTTGACTGTCCCTTTAATTAATTAATTAATTCATTAATTGTGTAGTGCTTTAACTAGCACGCAAACACAGCCAGAAGTAAACTTTTAACGTGTGCAGGTTAGCGCTCGTATCACAAGTTAAAAGTAAAATGTTTGCACGTGAGCAAAAGCAGTAGCGCACTAACTTCAGAATATTGAGACTACGCTAACTTCTTTTTCCCATGGACTTCAATAGAATGTGCAAACTGGAAAACTTCCTAACTTATCAAATGTTCTTCATTCTCTTGGTATATTTATTTGAAAAGCAAGAATGTAAGTTTAGAAACCGGGCCATTTTTTGGTGAACAACCTGGGTTGTTCTTGCTGATTGGTGGATAAATTCACCCACCAATAAACAAGTGCTATCTAGGGTCTGAACCAAAAATTGTCTGGCTCTTTAGTTTAGATGCCTTCTTTTTCAAATAAAAATAGCAAGAGAACAAAGAAAAATTGATAATAGGAGTAAATTAGAAAGTTGCTTAAAATTGCATGCCCTATCTGAATCATGAAAGAAGGTTCAGTATCCCTTTAACATATAAACATATATATTTGATGTATTTTTTGTAAAATATATATTTATACCTATATATTAATATATATATATATATATATATATATATATATATATATAAATATATACAGCTATAGGTATACACATATATATATAGGGATATCTATTTAAAAATACATACAGTAGAGCTATTTTTCCTTATGTGAAGCACATTATTAGATATTACAATGTATTAAAAAATATTTTTCTTGTTTTTAGGTATTGGAAATTGGCTCCAAGTTATATATGAATATGTATATATACATACATACACATATATGTGTGTATATATACATCATAGCCCTTTCTATTCAAATACCTTGTCATATACTATATACCTTTTAACCCGCATAACTTTTTTTTAAATTTATTAAAGTGAATATTTTTTATTAGATAGTGTATATATGAGTGTAACTGTTAATTTTAATGTATGTATATAGTGTTTGAAGGACAGTCAAGTCAAAATTAAACTTTCATGATTCAGATAGGGCATGACATTTTAATAATTTTCTAATTTATTTTTATCATCAAATTTGCTTTGTTCTCTTGGTATTCTTCATTGAAAGCTAAACCTAGGAAGGCTCAAATTGAATTCTAAGCCGTTGGAGGCAGCCTCTTATCTCAATGCATTGTGACCGTTTTTCACAGTTAGGCACTGCTAGTTCATGTGTGTCATATAGATAACATTGTCATCACTCCTGTGGAGTTATGAAAGAGTCAGCACTGATTGGCTAAAATGCAAGTCTGTCAAAAGAACTGAGATAAGGGGGCAGTCTGCAGAAGCTTAGATGCAAGGTAATCACAGAGGTAAAAAGTGTATTAATATAACAGGATTGGTTATGCAAAACTGGGAAATGGGCAATAAAGGGATCATCTATCTTTTTAAATAATAAACATTTTTAAGTTGACTGTCCCTTTAATGCAACTTTAATTTTAACCCTAACCCTCCACGCGAGGTCTTCAGTTGTGCTAACCTGACAAGCACAAATTTTGTTTGCGCTCATGCAGTCACATTTACTTTCAACTTATAATGCATGTGAAAGTTATTGTGGGCACAATATTTTAATAACCTTCGTACACCACTTATAATCTAGCCCTTAATGTTTTTTTTAATTGTTATAGAGTACAACATAATTTCTTTAAAAAAAAAAAAACACAAACCCCCCTCCCACACATTTACAAATTTATTTCAACTCAAAGCTATATAATTATTATTATTATATTATTACTGGATGTGGGTAAAATGGGAAATTAAAGAACAATTTTGAGATCTAGTGATCACCACTAAGATAACCATGGGTAGATTTAAATTCTGGAGGACTTTTATGTGGGCACCCCTGCTGTTATAACTGTGCAAGCTTGTGAATAAGCCCCTTATATTTGCAACCCTAGTGCTTTAGCAACGTCTTTACAGACTATTGTTTTGCTCTATTTATATATTTTTATTAGGCTAGTTTAAATGTATGTGGTCTGAAAACGTGAAACAAAGAGCAACTTACAGGAGAGAGGCAAAGTAAAGAAACAAAGCAGAATGCGATTGGGCAGCATTAAACCTAGATACTCCTGATTTATAAACACTGAATTGTACTTACTAAAGTGAATCAGCAATACACCTGAAGACCCGGTTCATTGGTGCGCATGTGTTTGTGTGCATGTGTGTATGTGCATGGGTATTTGCATGCACACAATAGTTCAGTGCTTCCAACCATCTACCATTTTACAGGGCTGTTGTTGTTTGAAAACTCTGTTCTTTTCACAATTTGTAACCACTGTAATGGCCCCCAGACTGCGCAACCTCTGCCCACTACTACCAAGTACTCGCGTTTCCAGCAGCTTAGTTATCAATGGCAGGAGGCATGATTCATCATATCTGCAATATTTATTAAAGGGATATAAAACTTTTTAATTTCCCATAAAGGGCCAAATTACAAGTTGCATGCTATTAGCGCTTTCGCTCTTTAGCAAACACCTCCAGGAGCAAACTTTTAACACGTGACACTTTTAACAAGTAAAATGTTTGCGTGCGTTCAAAAGCCGACACCTGATAACTTGAGGACTTTAGATATCGCAACCAAGTTAACTTCTTCTCCCCATAGACTTCAATGGAGTGCGCAAACTGTAAAAAAAAAACACATCACTTGGTCTCTAACCTGACACAGCAATAGACCAACTGAGCTAACCCAAAAGTAGTTATGAATATTTTACATTCCAATGTTCTTCACATAGAATAACATTTTCTATTTATTTTATATACTGTATATATATATATATATATATATATAAATATATATATATACTATATATATATATATAATTATTTTTTAAAATACATATATCTATGCCTAAATATCTATTTAAAAATACATAGAACATTTCCCCATGTGAAGGACATTGGAATGTAAAACATTTACATACACAGTAAAACACATTACTAAATATTAAAATGTTTTTTTCATGTTTTCAGGTATTTGAGTAGAAAGGGCTCCAAAGTATATATACATTTGTATATATGTGTATACATGTTTATATGTGTTCATATGTGTATATATGTATGTATATACATATCTGCCCATATAAACAAAAACACAAATGTATATACATACTGTATATACATATGCATATACTCATACATACACATATTTAGACATGTATATGTATGTTTATATACATTATAGTACTTTCGATTTAAACACATAGCCATATACCATATTCCTTTATAACAGTTTTTTTATATTTATATGATTTTTTTTATTAGATTGTGTATATGTGGGTGCAATAATTTATTTTAATATATTTATGTTGTGTGTGGCACATCTTTTTATTTAGTTTGTGCTTGTGTGGTCGCGTTTACTTTCAACTTGTAATATGCGCATGTTAGAGTGGGCGTGATATTCCAATAACGTGCGCACTATTGTTAGTGCACCAGTTGTTATCTAGCTCAAAATGTTTAATTATACATTATTAAAAAAAAACACTCTGCAAAGCATTCCTATTTTGCCTGCTTTCATTATTTTGCCTGCTTTTCCCATAATTTAACTATAAGGCTGAAGCACATTCAATAGAATGCAGAACTCTGACACTCCTACATGCTGGATAGTGATTGGCTGATATGTGCAGTGGCTTTTTATATCTGTGATTGTGATTCTGAAGGTTTGTATTAGTATAACAACATGTATAATGTTAAGCAATAAAATGCATTCAGTGTACAGAACATTTTAACATGTTTGACGTTGTTAATAAGTGCAAGGGACTATTTGTTATTAAAAACACACAATTGTCTAACTGCATGAGATAAATATGCTTCCCTAAAACTGTATAGTACTTACACTGATATCATGAGATCTGTATAATCTTATACTGTTTCATTTTTATTTTCCATTTATGGACAGAGAAATAAAAATGCACGGATGCTAATTCCCACATGCTAAAGCAAGCTAAGCATTTTTCTCTCCAGTTCTATTACCAAATGCTATATATTAATGTTGCCCTTTAAGCTTCAGTCTCTCTTATAATACTTCAAAAAACTGCACACAGCTCTCCTAGCCACATGTCAATAATATGTCTGCCTAATTACAGTGACATTTACTAACTGTCAACATAGAGCTTATCCTTTTTCCTATGGGTACAAAATGGGGATAGCTAACTGGTCCTTAAAGATTTTATTTCTATCAAAGATTAAATTACCTAATTATACACTAGTATCAGTGTCAACTACATGTAATTACTAGATGTAGCAGCAAATATAATTTCATTAGACATCAGCATGTGCTCATGTTACATTCACAATGTGTGTGGGGTAACCCATAAATGCAAAGGTATATGTATTTAAAGGGCATTAAATTGCTGAACACAACTTCAACAGAATGGTTATTTCTCTCTATTATTTTTACTCCTGCGCCTGCACCTCTCTTCAGAGACATTCTCTTATTGTGGTCTATATAATTGTGGTGATATCCGAAGTTAGCACACATCGAGTTTTGCTCACTCAAACTATTTACTTTCAACTTGAATGTGCGTTAACTCGTTTGCGTTAAACGTTTACTTTCAGCGGTGCTTGCGCGTGAGCAAAAATATGTTTAGTCGGCAACTTGATGTTACTAAAAATGTAAAGGTTAAAAGATATTAGACATAGGCATAAAAAAAAATTCAAGTCAAATTGTTCATCATAAAAAAATGGTTTGTTTCATCCCATATTTAGCCATTAGGTTCGGAATTAGATTTTTTTTTTTTTTTATAAAAATCTGTTCTTCCTCCATTTTCTATGAGAAACTTCTTTAGGGCAATAGAGGAGTAGCTTTACAGCAGAATAAACAAATATAGTTAACAGTTCTCATACTGTAGTGAAACAAAGTTCTAATGTTTACATTTATCACTATAAGTTTCAAACCTGACTGTACAGAATGAGGTTTGTCTTTGCCAGATATAATTCCTATTACTGTAAGTGGATGGGGTCACAATGTTCTAAATATCGTAAGTTGTGATTATTCAAAAAAAAAAAAAAAATAAACAGTCCAGAACAAACAAGACGAAATGGCAAATGGTTAAATCTTGACGAGGATGCGATTGCCAACATAAATCCAGTTTAAAAAAGACAAAATTACTGTATATTACAGTCATTAAAATGTGAAAATAAAATAAAAAAGAAACATTTCGAGAACAGGATTGCTAAACATATTTGTGCATGTTGCGGTCACGAATTACGCTATCTCTCGTTACCTACATCTCTTTAATGGTTCAGAATATTATGGGTATTAAATACATTTGCATATGCAAATTTCCTTAAAGGGAAATTAAAGTCAAAATTAAACTTTCATGATTCAGATAGATCATGCAATTTTAAGCAACTTTATAATTTACTCCTATTATCAAATTTTCTTCATTCTCTTGGTATCTTTATTTTAAAAAGCTGGAATGTAAACTTAGTAGCCAGCTCATTTTTAGTTTAGCACCTGGGTAGTGCTTGCTCATTGGTGTCTAAATGCAGCCATCCAATCAGCAAGTGCTTCCCATGTGCTAAATCAAAAATAGACCGGCTCCTAGACTTACTTTCCAGCTTTTTTTAAATAAAGATAGGAAGAGAACGAAGAAAAATTGATAATAGGAGTAAATGAGAACATTGCTTAAAATTGCATGCTCTGATTCATGAAAGTTTATTTTTGACTAGACTATCCCTTTAATACTCAATACTGAAGGACTATGCAATAACAATGGTTAGACACAAACATGTTGAAAAGACTCATTTTGCTCTTATCACCTGCCATTTTTTTCACAAGATGGTAAAACGTAATACAAAACTATTTAAACTGTGTGTGTAAAATGAAAGCTGAAGGGAATTTTGTAAAGCTATTTTTATTTACAGTTTTACACTTGTCGATTATCGGCAACAATTTAAATTTGGTGTAAGATTAATTATAACATAAAAGGTGATTAAGGCTGAAGAATGCATCAGTTATGCTAAGTTTGTCTTATAACAAGTTCTGACTTTTAAAGTAAGGATAAAAATAAAAGGAAATATTGTTTATCCTCTAATCAATTACATTGAGGCGAGTGAATACTGAAAATGTACGTTTTAGGGAAACAAAAGGGAAATATATACCACAGTACTAATGTTAACTTTTATTTTGTCCGAAGTAGGGTAACTCCTGCAGCATTTATAAAAATGATTTGGGGGGCAGAGCTAACTGCCGTGCAGAGATGACGTGCAGACATGGAGCTCCAGTGTTAAAATTACTTAAAAAGCTGTATTTAGCTATATTTGGCATACTTGTCTGTACTCCTGAGGGCACCGAAGGTAAAAAGACCGATGCAGCTGTAGAGGTTTGGGACTTGCCTTACAAACAAGTAACAGGAAGTTACCCTCCCAGTCTGGATCTGGCTCTGCGAGGCACCCCCCCCCCCGCTACATGTCAAGTCTCGGATGGAAGGAGAGGCAGTGTATGTAAACGGGTGGCCCTGAGGGAACATACCTTAGTTGTCAACGCCGGAACCCCACTCCTTTAGATTGACGAGAACGGCAGCAATCTTGCGGTCCCTGGAGAGATGCAGTACATACAGCCCACAAGGTTAGCATGGAGTATCTGAAGATTATCCCAGCTGACTGGGTTTCTATGGGGAGCCATCTGTGAGGTCCATAGTTCGGTGGCAAGATCTGGGGCGAAATCGCAGTGGAGCAGGAGCTCCTGGTGAGAAACATAAGTTGCACACTGTCTGCTTATTACACAGAGGCCCATTGTATATAAACTCTGAGCCCACTCCCCCCGCTCTGCATAGTTACTATTTTTGGGGCATTTTTAGGGGGTGTATTGCAGGTGTCTTACAGTAAATTAACATCCCAGCCTGCCCCTTTGTGTGTTACTCACACCTCCCACAAGCCAAGCGCAGCACCCTAGCCCAGGTGGCTGATAAGCATAAGTCTGTTACATGTTTTGAGACTCTGTGGGACTGATATACAGCTTTCTGTATCCTAAGTACTCAACTAACCTTCCACGGAGTCCTGCCTGGCCCTTATGCAGTATACAATACCTTCCTATGCATAAGAGGGGCTCCTCAAAACCTGCCATTTCTTAATCTGAACTTGTCTTGCTTGGAGATAACAGCATTACAGCATTTGGCCCCCGCAGGGAAGCCTGCCTGCCCCTTGGCCCCTACCCTACTGGCCCTCCTTGGGAACCTCCCCCTCCTTTTCAGCGAGCACCCATAGTCATACCTGTGAGGAACTGTCATCTGGAGGTGTCTTTTAAAGTGTTCACTTACGTTTTGTCAGTACTATTTGTTCCTCCCCACAGAGCTATCAGAATTTGGATCCTAATATCCTGAGAATTTGGATCCTGATCTCCTTAGCTGCCTGTTGCTACCAGTCCCATATCAGCTCATCCACCAAGTTCCTATACTTTGCGAGTTACTTGTAATGCAATAGTAGACTGTTAACATTGTGATGTAGCTCTTATTGCGATACACTACCCAGCCCCGCTCTTAAAGTATCTGTGTTGATCTAGGCGTCAATGTATCTGTGCACTTAACCTGATTTTTCCTTATACAGTGGTGTGTATTTCTCCTGGTTACATAACGGCCCGATACTAACCACCCCCACGGGTGTCTGAGCACCTCATACAATGCCTTATTCTGCTAGGAAGCACCCCAAGGCTAACCCTAAATCCAAAAAAACTGTTTGTGACCATTTCTCGCAGGTGGCAAAGGAGTCGGCACTGGAACCAAGCAGAGAGATGAGCGAACCAGATTCTCAGGATGAGGAGTCCCTGTCTAGCTCACACTTTATTGCCACTTCACAACACTTCATCACAGAGTCAACACTCAAGAAGCTGCTGGACACTCAGACCCGCTCCATTACCCAGGAGATCCAACGAAGCTCGGACGAGTTTAAGAAGGAAATCTCTGAAACTGGAGAGAAAGTAGATGTGCTGGAGCGCAAACAGGATGATATCGTTGTAGATCAATCCAGTATATTGGCCTATTCCGAGAACCTTGCTGAACAAATCTCACAACTGGAGTTTAAACTTGCAGATGTGGAGGACAGGTCCAGACGCAACAACATAAGGTTTCGAGGCATTCCAGAATCTGTCTCACCCTCTGGCCTACAGGAATATCTACGAGCTCTTTTCCAGGAACTAGTGGGCTCTCCTGAAGGGCTGACGGGTGCGATGGAGTGAGCACATAGAGCCCTCCTTTCTCGGATGGTGGCCCCGTATAAGCCAAGAGAGGTTATAGTGTGCTTTCATAGCTTCCTGTATAAGGATTAGCTAATGCAAGCCGCCTTTCAAAAGCCTACTCTAAGCGATAGATTCAGGGAAGCTCAGCTTCTCCCTGACCTGTCCGCCCACACCCTCCAACAAAGATGACAATTCCAACCTGTCACTTCTGCATTACGTAAAGCCAACATCAGGTACAGATGGGGTTATCCCACTAGACTTTTTATTTCCAAAGTTAACCAAACAGTTGTGGCCTCCTCTGTCCCTCAGGGTATATCACTCCTTACAGCCTGGGGTCTCCTTCAGGAACCTCCAGCCACACAGGTTCCTTCACACCCTAAATTAAGAGCTTCAGCCCCGGAATGGTCTGCAAAGGATCAGAGACTGAAGCGCCCCAAGTTACAGCAATAAAGAGACCCTCCTGGTCATTTTGGGTCCACTGCCTAATTTTCTGATCTAAGTTATTTGGCCTCCTGGGCCCTTGCTTCAACTTCTTTAATTGGCCCAGATAACCAGGCAAATATATCTGGCCGACTGGCAGGGCTGTCCCTGATATGTATTTAGAAAAGCACCACTGTTCATATTTTGTTTACACTGTTTTCCACTGTTTAACTTTGAATTTCATGTTTTTTACTTATTGATGTGTAATTCTATATTTTAGAGCGGGGCTGGCGTTCTGGCCCTACTTAATTTGCTCTTGAGCACTAGGTTCTCCCCCACTTAGAAGCCCACTCTAGGGTTCCCAGTGTCTCTCTCATCCTTCCCCTTCCTCTTCCCTATCCCCCCTCCACTCCTTACCCCACACTACGATATCTTAGTACCCCATACAGGTTACCTCTACATCTTAATATATGACCCGGTGCACCCTAAGACTTTTTACCCATAATGTAAGGGGACTCAACTCCCCTCATAAGCGCAGCCTCCTACTGTGATCACTGAAGCACCATAATCCTGACATTGTATTTCTGCAGGAAACACACTGGCAAGTGAATTAACCCCTTAGGTTCTCCTCTAAATTGTACACTCACATAGAACATGCCCCTTTCTCTAAAAAAGCTTGAGGGACAGCCATCTTGCTCCACAGGTGCCTAGCCTTTGAGCCTATTCAGACCATTAAGGATCCACAATCTAGATACGTAATTCTGCTCTGTAAACTAAACCACATACTTTATACACTAGCCTCTGTCTACCTCCCAAACACCCATCAACCTAAATATTTTAAACATATCCTCCATACAATAGACCAGGTTAAGCAGGGTAGAGTAATTGTGTCTGGAGACTTTAATATGGTTTGGGACCCATGGGTCGATAGAAAATCTGTGGACACAAAAAAGACGCACTCAGCTGCTGAACTCCTAGCCAATAAGTTCAGCAATCTAATGTCCTGCTCAAGATATTATAATATATAGAGAGCTGCCCACCCTAAAGATAATGACTTCACGCACTATTCGCAACCACATAAGTAATACGCTAGACTAGACTACATTTTCTCAACAGCAGATTTGCGCATTCATAGTATACGTACTGCTCATTCCCTTCTTAAAATTCCATCTCAAATTCGCGAAGAATTTGCTAAATATTACTCAAACCTTTATAATATAAACATTTCCGAAAAGCCTCAATCTAAAGTCCTAAATCTCCCTGTACTCTCTACAAAACAGCGGGACCTCCTAGGATCTCCTTTAACCATTTCCGAAATACGGCAGGTTATTAAAAATTCAAAGCCCTTTAAATCCCCTGGTCCGGATGGTTTTCCAGTCCATTTCTATAAAATCTATATTCAGGAACTCTCCCCCTTACTTCTCAGGCTCTTCAACCTAGCTCGGGAAGAGGGCACTTTCAAAAAAGAATTTCTTGAAGCCACCATAATAACGATATTAAAACCTAACAAAGACCCCGCCCTCTGCGCCAGTTATAGACCAATATCACTCATCAATACCGACATAAAGTTCTATTCAAAACTATTGGCTAACCGTATAGCAAACCTCCTACCGCACCTCATTAACCCTGATCAGGTGGTCTTCCGATTCCCCAGCGATTTGATTAGTGCAATTAAGGCTCTATATTCTGCCCCTTCCGCCCTGGTGAGAGGACTCGGTTTCCAGTCTACTTCATTCAATATAACAAATGGCACTAGACAGGACTGTCCCCTGTCGCCTCTTTTATTAGCGTTGGCCATCGAGCCGCTAGCTGAGCAGATTAGAGCTGATTCTAAAATTAAGGGTGTCACTTTTTTTGGTACTATACATAAAATCGCCTTATTTGCAGACGACATTACTCTTTTCTTGTCAGATCTTGCACTCACTATTCCCAGACTACTGCAAATATTAGAATCCTTCAATGCCCATTCCTATTACAGGCTAAACCTTTCGAAGACCAAGATCTACACCCAGGGCATCCAAAACTCCCTATTAACTCCTTTGAAGTAAAAGTTTGCCTTCAACTGGACCGAGTCCTCAGTCCTTCATTTAGGCGTCAGCTATCTGGTGACTTAAATCGAGTCGTCAAGCATAATTATCTTCCACTACTGTCGGAGCTCCGATCCCTCAAAAAAAATTGGAATTTGACCCATGTCTCATGGCTGGGCAGGATAGAAGCAGTTAAAATGTCCTTCCTACCTAGGCTTACATATTTGTTCCGTTGTCTTCCTGTTAAGGTTCCTAAGCATATTCTGTTACAATTTCAGAGTGAACTTACTAAACACATCTGGCATGGTAAGCCCCCCAGAGTTGCACACAAAACTCTTCAGCTCCCCAAGAACTGTGGAGGTATAGGGTCTCCCTCTGAGGTAAGATACTATGAAGGAGCAATGCTCACTCATGTTGCACAATGGGGAGTTAAACACTCCTTATGTAGATGGAGGGCCATTGAACAGGCTTCATTGCCTTTTAGCTTAGATCTTTGAGACCTGATCTGGACACCTCAGCATTGTTGCAGAGAACTAGATCTGATAAATCCGATTGTCCGCGAATGCCTTAATTTTTGGGAAAAACTTAGTCATTCTCCATATATAGCCCCACACCCTTCCCCTATAACCTCGCTTGCTGGCCTTCTTATGGGTTTGCAGGATACCCACTCACTCAAATGGGCCCAGCTGGGGATCACTACAGTCTCAGACCTCTGGCTTACCACCCCGTGTGAAGGTTTTAAGCACATCTCCCAGCTTGGAGCTGATCTTGTTCTTCTGCGATACTTATCGTTCAAATACCACAGAATCAAAAGCTTTTTACTAAGTTGGGTTTCAAGTCCATGCTGGCCCACCCGCTGACCCCTTGGGAGTCAGTCTGGAAGCAGGGTAACAGACTCCATAGGCCTCTGTCCTCCCATTACACCCTATTAGGCTGTACTTCATCCTCGGATACACCAGCCCATCTTCAAAGTTGGGAGTCCCTCTTAGGGATTTCTGTAGGGACAGAAACTTGGGGGCGCTCTTTAGAACTTACGCAAAAGGCTATTCATTGTACCACCCAAATTATTGGTGCACTGGTACTATGTCCCCCACCAGACTATCAAAAATGTTTCCGAGTGTGTCTCCGGACTGCTGGAGAAATTGTGGTCAGAGGGGTAACACAATGCATATTTGGTGGGAATGCCCCAAGCTTCGCCCCCTATGGAACACTTGCTTTCTGGTATTGTCCAAATTAGGCATATATCTTCACAGATTGCCCGCGGTAGCCCTACTAAACATAGGTATACACTCCCTTACAAAACATCACTCGTACATATGCATATATCTTTTCATGTCAATTAAACACACTATAGCATGTGAGTGGAAGAAAGAACACCCTCCAAACTGGTCTAAAATATGTAGTTCAATGGCCTATTTATACACTATGGAGAAATATATCTTCTATAAATTAGGTAACTCAGATCTATTTAAGGTAACTTGGGTAGATTGGAAACATAACCACGATACACTCTGGAAACCCACCCTCCTGTCCACAGACTGACCTGGTCTACACAATATAAGGCTAGCTTCTTTAAGTTACCCTGCGCCTGGATACCCCCTCCCACCCTTCCCTATTTTCCTTCTCCCCCTTCCCTACTTTTCTTCCCCTCCCTAAATTCTTATTCTGTACTTCAATTTTGTCAGAGACAGTTGGTCCTTAGCAGCACTTTAATTCTGTTTTCTAGGCTGTTTGATGAAATAACTTGGCTATTTGTTCATGGTCTGCTATGTCTTTCCAACTGCAATGTTAAGTTATATATGTTGATATTGTTATGCTGTGTGCTGCAAGACCTTATTTGATTTCTTTCTTTTTTGTAATTCTCATTGAACATTAATAAAGCTTCTTTGAAAAAGCAAAAAAAAAATATATATATATATTTTAATTGTTAGTGAATTAATTCTGGCATAATCATTTTACCAAATGCTATAGTCCCAGAGGCAGTTCAAAAAATAAAGACAGAGAATCAGAATTGTATTTAGTAATAAACTCCTGTCTTCCACACAAAACATAATATCTGGATATGACAAGCCGGACAGTATTTAAGTCATGACTTGACCTTGAGCCTCATTAGGTGTATCTTTTTGTATGGCCATTCCAATTGTTCAGAAACCTTGATTATCATGTATATTTAGTGTCTTGGTGTATAATAACTTCACCAATATTTTCTTTTGAATTAATTTGAAAACAGTTGTCATGTTAATAAGGAAGATTACTTTCTGGTGAAAAAGAAAAACAAAGAAAATCGGGGATTTTTTTGAGGAAGGGGAGGAATCAAGAGAATTATAATTTTTTTTCAACATAAATATTAAATCAATTAGCCATTATGTTGTAATTTCATCACAGAGGCATATGTTTTGCTTCCATGAAATACAGTGACAATCACTGTGAAAACCCCCTTGAAAAGCCAGAAACAAAAATCTGTTTTGTTTTTTTTGTATTTGTTTCATACTAGATTCCAGTCTAGTATGAAATGTACACAAAAAATCAGAAGCAAAAAATCAATTAAGTTGCTTACAATATTTCCCACTGCACCTCTAATGAACAGAATTTGGGCCCAGGGAATAAATACTGATGATTTGGCTATTGAAATCTTAGCTATTTAGAGCAAAAAATGGTTCCTGGTATGGTTTGGCAGTAGATAAATATCTTGACATGAAGATGTGTCAAGCATATATCTGAAGGGAGTGCTGGCCTGGTCATTTCTGTTAAAGTTACGCAGTATGGAAATTATTTAGCTGAATACAACGCCCGGTATTGCTGTTTATTTATGTAACTGGAAATATATTTATTGGAGGCAAAGCTTATGTATACTATGTTGTAGGTCGGTGGCAGATCAGTGAGTAACTTTTATTAGTCTCAGCCATTAGTCACCATGATAAGGAGATAAACGTTTTTAGCTGTATTACACCCCTTGGCCATGTTTTCCTGGAAAGCCATGTTACAATTGCTACAGTGTGTGCAGGGAGAAATAGGTATAGTGTTGACTTGTTTGGAGTTTTGGCTGTTTTCCAGAAAGTTGGAATTAGCTCTTAATTTCACATTATCAGCAATAGTGGCAACTTTTCATGTTAATTTGTGCATAAGGTATAATTACATAAAGAACACTGAGCTCAACAGAGCCAATACCATATTTAAATAGAATAAAATTTAATATCCCTAAAGTTGTCTATCTTAGGAGAATCTTATCATAAATGCAACACAATGACGTCTAACCCAAATATCTCCAGCATTTGTAGATCAGCTTCTGAAATATCTGGAAGATGTTTCTGTGGGTACATATCATGGATGTTAGCTGAGCTAAGGTGCTTGCATTAATAGTTTCAGAATTCTGCAGCTTTCTATAGGCTTGAGAGACATGTAGAGATGGGTGCTGAGTTGTGAAGTTTATTTTATGTTTGGACATTGTAGGAGAGTTCTGAGATTTACATAAATACTGATTCAGCATCATTTAAACTGTTTTTCTTTATCTATTTAAAACTATTATAAAAATAATGTATTTCATTATGCAGTTGTAAGCAAACTCCAATGTAAGTGTCTTTTCACAAGTTCCTTGTCTAATATAATGAATAACATTATTTATATTGATATTGACCCCTTGGCTTAAATGTTCCATTTTATCTTATTCATGTTACAATAATTTTACTAATAATATTAAAGAAGTTTACCTAACACTTTGCTACATATTTTTTTCTACATCCTGAAATGAAACACAATAGCATTAAGTAGTTGTTTCAAAGAGTTTGAACATATTATTGAGACTTATCAATAGAGAGAGAATTTAACTTTCCACTTCTTGATTCGAATACTGTGTTACTTTTGCAATGTAGAGGATTATAGTTGCAGTTTTCTGTCTCTCTGCAGGGCACAACCATCAAACAACTTTGTATTTAATAACGTGCCTTGTAACTCTGTGGGATGCCCTGGGAAGTAGATTAGTTGTATTCTTAATGTGATCAGGAAAAGCAATGGGTAGTTAACCCAGCAAGACACATCTATTAGCTTCATACAGAAGTAAGAATTGATATGTCTCTTGCTCAGACCTTTTTGATATAGTGAGGATATTGAATTAGAGCTGAAATCTATAGAGGCCATATTGCTATCACATATATTGAAAGAACCTAAATCACCAAATGTAATCTCCTGTGAATGAATTAGTTTAATTAATGAAGATGAAACAACATTGTCATTTACATTCATTCTGCATGTTGCTTATTTTAGTTACAAAACACCTCTAAAACTATGCTTAGAAAGAATGACATTTATAAATAAGTTTACCTTTTTAGGCTACATACAACACAAGAGTTGCTTATAGCAGTACACAGACTCAACCAAAGATAAACATACTCCCCAGGGTTTTCAAATAGTTTATTATTGATTGGCACAATATAAGCACAATATGTAGTTTTGCAAGTGGTAAATGCTTTTGTATGTAGAGCTTTTTTTTCTTTTTACAAAGAAGTGTTTTATTACTAATAAACATTATATATATATATATATATATATATATATATATATATATATATATATATATATATATATATATATATATATATATATAGATAGATAGATAGATAGATAGACACACAATCCAAAATACCACTTTAAAATGTAGCCCTTTAAAATGTACTGTTTTCAGTGTCTCCCCCCCCCCCCCACACACACACACACCATTGCTCAATCCACCATATCAGTACTCCTTGCCACAACACCCTTCTCACCTCCATTACATGATGTTATATTCCACCCTGAAATCATACTATACTTCCTGTTTCATCTGGCACCAATTTAACATTATAAGAAATGCACCTGAAAATGCTTTCACTAAATTGATACATACCAAAATGCCTTTATTCAAAGGACCAGTATTTTACCAACATTCTCTTTCAGTTATTTCAGTTCACAAAATGCACAGGTGGCAGGTAGTTAATGGTTGATAATTTGTTCATCAATCCAGGAGGAAACAGCAGTCCATCTAAGTGTGGCTGGGTTACCCTGCTTTAACAATGCATCATATTCCTTCACAGCACACTCAAAGAATTTGACTTCCTGTTCCCTAAGCAATGTTCCTAATAAAGCTTATACAGTGAGTCCCTAGGGCCTAGATCAATGGGTTTCCAGCATCATGTTCATTAAAGAGACAGTCAAGTCCAAAATAAACTTTCATGTTTCAAATAGGGCATGTCATTTAAAACAACTTTCCAATTTTCTTTTATCACCAATTTTGCTTTGTTCTCTTGGTATTCTTAGTTGAAAGTTAAACCTAGGAGGTTCATATGCTAATTTCTTAGACCTTGAAGGCCACCTCTAATCTAAATGCATTTTGATAGTTTTTCACCACTAGAGGGCATTAGTTCACATGTTTCATATAGATAACATTGAGCTCATGAACGTGAATTTACCATGAAGACAGCTCTGATCGGCTAAAATGCAAGTCTGTCAAAAGAACTGAAATAAGGGGGCAGTCTGCTGAGGCTTTGATACAAGGTAATTACAGAGGTAAAATGTGTATAATTATAACTGTGTTGGTTATGCAAAACTGGGGAATTGGTAATTAAGGGATTATCTATCTTTTAAAACAACAAAAATTCTGGTGTTGACTGTCCCTTTAAGCAGGACAGCTTTGTTTCTAAAAATTCATGAGGGAGTAATTGACAGGAACCATGACTGAATGCAGGAGAACAGGGCATGCACAACATATATACACATACCACTGAAACAGTTATAGTTTTTACTAGGATTTATTATTTATTTTTTTTTTTTTATTCTTTTTTTGCTTATACAAGTGTTCAGTTTTGAAAATGATGTCCCTTTTAATTCTCTTCTAATAGCTTCCATTTAATGTAGAGACACCTATTATTAACTGTAGCTTAAAAAAGATGTGCTTTTAGTTGTAGGAACTTGTGTTCCAAAGATTTTTTTGGGCCATTTAGCACTAACTGACTTTAGATGCCTAGATTTTAGCCCAGCTGTTCTTTCTTTTTGTCAGTGATCTTATAGCCATATTAGGCACTTTTTAGGATTTGAACCATGATAATTAACCCATTATGCACAGTTTTCAAAAATTGTCAGATAACTTCAGAATGTGAGAGAACATTTGTTACTAAACTTGATAGCGTCCATCTGTACTTGAAAAGATAAATGTTCCTTAGCATTAATGACAGTATTGGCATACAGACCTGTTCAGATGATCTAAAGATATGTGCAGCCCAGGTCATACTGCATGTGTCTTGTTCTGTGCTGAACCTTCAGACTCTACCAATAATCAGGGAGACAGTTACATGCGCAAAATGTCAAATATGAAAAACTCTGGTCTTTCACGTGCAAACTACCCCAGTCCATAAAGTGCTAACTATAGGCTGAGAAACAATTCCAACTCCCACTTGCCAAAAATGTCTTGTTAACAGGTTTTTGTGGATTCTTAAAATTGTAACCAACCTTTTAAAAATTGTTTTTTACTGTTATAGGATGGCTATATATGGCTTATAGGTCATCTGTAGTCATTACCATATGATTTTTGTGCATGCTAAGATTATATTTGTACAATTTGCCCTTTAAAATATTCTAAAAAAGCCATACCTCCTTACCACCCGAATGTTAAAGAATTGTCAGGCGTTAAGGGTCAGCCCGCTGTCAATTTGCAGAATTCCTTGTCAGAGCAAATTATCTGGATTCCAGAAACTGCACAGACTCCGCCCATGACATACCCAACTTCACCCAAACATGCATATGATTTGCCATGCCTCCCCCATGAAACACCCATGCCATGACCCCAAGCATGGTTCTGCCTACAAAACACCATCCCCCACTAGTCCCCCTAGCTGCCCCACAAAGCCTATTTGAAATGTTGGGAGGCATGAAACATTGTTGCATGACCATTTTGATATGTAAGTTAAAAAGTACAACTTGTCTAACAAATGCATTATAAAACAATATATTGATATAAATGTCCACCAACTCAGCTGAAAATGTATAAGTGAAATTATCTCATATTGAGTTAAACAGTGTATTCATTTGTCATAGGTGGAAATGTTGCCATTGATTTGGTGTTCATTGTATCTGTGTATCTAGTGGAAAAGAGAGCATCATTCTGGATCAGTTAGTGTCCCCTTTTTCTGCCACCACAAGTATGAAATCCAGATGGTATAATAATTATCAATGATTTCCCTAACATTATCAATGAATTGTGTAGGAGAGGACTTGGAAGCTAGTTTATACTGTCAGTAGGAAAATTATTAACAGATAGGTTTAACAGTAAAGCTGGAATATAGGCCAATGTTTGTACATAAAAAATATTTTCTTGTTTAGCTAATATAGATACTAAATAGAAACAGTGCAGACATTAATTACATCCAGACGATATTACTGAACAAACATTTCATGTACATTGGTGTTAAATATAAATAACAGTTGTTATTATGATATGAGCAAAAAAAAAAACAGTAACCATGAAAATTACATTATCTAAATGTTGCCAACCATCCATTGACAAAAAAAGCAGATAAAGCATGCATACCTACATTTTTAGAAGGTCATTTGGATAGTTCATAAGCACGTAACTGAAAAATGCTCCAAAAGAGCACATTTTTGCATTATTGACTTGATCTTACTATAGTCCAGTGGTTTTCAAAGTGTGTCTAGGGGGCATTAGAGCGTAGGGGAGGCGCGAGAGCAGTGATAATTTTCATTATCCTATGGAAACCACAAACCGCAACTGAGTTTAGTAAAAAAATGTAATGTTTTTTAAAGGGACAGTACACTGTAAAATTCTTTTTTCATTCATGTATTTTCAATGACTTGTGATTCCAGCTGTAAAATGTATTAGAAATTGCATTTTCAGGTTTATTAGTGTACATGAATTAGCTGGTTTTGTGCTTGAAACCACAGCCTATTGAAATGGGTTGAACTTGCAGGTAATATCAGATCTCATTATGTTATCACTTTATGTACACAGACTTGCTTCCTTATCTTATATTTCCTGGAAAACCAAAGCTCAATTGCTCTGCTGTCTGGGTTTACTTAGGCTTATCAATAGCTTAGCCTCCAGTAAATAAACTTTCAGTATAGGTGGACATACCACAGGCTAAATCAGCTATTTCAAATGCCGGAATGGGGTAAAGGAGATAATTGTAAACAATTTAATACACTCCAGCAGGTAAAATGGATAATTGGGAACAATTTAAAGGGGAGAGAATGTTTGTGTAAACTGTCCCTTTAAGAGTCGACAATGACATTTGCTATGTTGTGGTGGAATAAGGCTAAGGGCAAGATGTACTGTAGGTGGAGGAAAGGCACTGAGGTTGAAATCACTTAGAGACTGCCTTGCATTTGTTGTCTTTATCAGTAACTTGCGTTTTACACACGAGTAACAAAGTGCAAGTTGAAACATGAGTGAAGCTCTGTTTTAGTTGAGCAGAATCAACTCTTGAGTGTTGTGTGTGAACCCCGGGAACCAATGTAAATTCCCCAAATTAAAACTAAAACTAAATATTAAAATGTTGTCAGAGGGGAGGCCCACTGCCAAAGATATTGAAAACCCCTGATCTAGCCTATTTGACAAGTGGAAAACAATTGTTATTGAAACTATCAACAATACTTTTAGTGGCTAGTACAAAGTTCATGGTTAACCCTCTTACTCGAGCAATAATAACATTAATAAAAACAATTACACTGGAAATATTAACCAAAGTGAACATCTCTGGTAAAGTAATTTTGGCCTCTAATGCAGGACTTCATAAATCACAAATCCCTAGCCTCTTAGGTTTTATTTTTAAACTATTTAAAGGGTCCAATTTATCATAGTGTAAGTGGACATGATACGATGTAGCGTGTCATGTCTGCCGCACATCAATAAATGCCGACAGCATACACTGGCGGCATTTATCATTGCACAAGCAGTTATTGTGAACTGCTTGTGCAATGCCGCCCCTTACAGATTCACGGCCACTCGGCCACTAGCAGGGGGTGTCAATCAACTCAATAGTATGCAATCGGTTTGATTTCTGTCCGCTATCTCAGAGCAAGCGGACAAGTTATGGAGCAGTGGTCTTTAGACCGTTGCTTCATAACTTCTGTTTCCGGCAAGCCTGAATGCTCGTACGGAAACAGGGGTACCAAGCTCCATTCAGAGCTTGATAATTCGTCCCCCATGACTTTTTACAAAGGACATTGCTTTTGTGCATAGACCAAGTGCACTGATGCAATTTTAGATATACTCAATATACAATGGTCTATATTCATTAACACTATATTCATATCTGTTTTATAATCCTTCCCTATTGGTTAGTCTTGAAATTTTAATATTTAACTAGATTAATTGATGAATTATATGTATTATCTCATAGCAAACAAAATCGAACAGAAATGGAAGAAACATAAAAAACGTGCAAACGATTTCATGCAATGCCTGTATGTACTTAATATTTGCATTAGTGTAAATATTATTTACAGTAGTCTTATTATTCAGAATAAGATTTTTCTCCATAAGCACGGCATGGCTTTGTGCTGAAGGGGTGCTTTTCACTTTCAAGATTCATTGTGCGAGTTTTAAAAAAAATGATGTGTGTAAGTAATAGACGCCATTTTGAAAGTACAGTATTTCGTGTTGTGATGTGGTGACAGTAACAAATATATTTATAGATTGTGAAATTAATGATATTTGTTTTTTGAAAGATAAAAATTACAACATTATTGTTTAAAGGGAACGCAGTACATGTGTGTATGATGTGCAAAATACAGCCCCACTTGTAATCAAGGCCTTTTCAGATATCCCAACTCTCCCAGAAGTTCCGGGAGTCTCCCGCATTGAAAAAGCTGCTCCATGACAGCTGCAAATTAAACACAATCTCCCAGAAAAAAATCAAATTTGTGCCTGCACTTTTCATTTCTACCTCTAGGTGTAACTGTTCTGTTATAGCTCAATGTAAATAGTTACTGTGTTCCTCTCTAGACTTTTTCCTCCCTTCCTGATCTCTACTCTAGTGTGGTGCGACACATAACAGCAGACCTGATGATAGGTGAGATGTGCAGACTCCCATACCTCTATATTGTACAGACTCTCAAACTCTATATTGTGCAGGCTCCCATACTTTATATTGTACAGACTCTCATAACTCTATATTTTACAGACTCACAAACTCTATATTGGGCAGACCCCTAAACTCTATATTGTACTGACTCCCAAACATTATATTGTACAGACTCCCATACTCTATATTGTGCAGACATCCAAAATCTATATTGTGCAGACTCCCAAACTCTATATTGAGCAGACTTCTATACTTTATATTATACAGACTCCAATACTATATATTGTGCAGACATCCAAACTCTATATTGTGCAGGCTCCTAAACTCTATATTGTACAGACTCCCAAACTCTATATTGCACAGACTCCCAAACTTTATATTGTACAGACTCCCATACTTTATATTGTACAGACTCCCCAACTCTATATTGTGCAGACTCCCAAACTCTATATTGTGCAGACTCCCAAATTCTATATTGTACAAACTCCCAAACTCTATATTGTACAGACTGCCAAACTCTATATTGCACAGACTCCCAAACTTTATATTGTACAGACTCCCATACTTTATATTGCACAGACTCCCAAACTCTATATTGTGCAGACTCCCAAACTCTATATAGTGCAGACTCCCAAATTCTATATTGTACAGACTCCCAAACTCTATATTTTACAGACTGCCAAACTTGATATTGTACAGACTCCCAAACTTTATATTGTATAGACTCCCAAAATCTATTATGTAGACTCCCATTCTCTATATTGTGCAGACTCCCATTCTCTATATTGTGCAGACTCCCATACTCTATATAATGCAGACTCCCATTCTCTATATTGTGCAGACTCCTATACTCTATATTGTGCAGACTCCTGTACTCTATATTGTGCACACTCCTATACTCTATAATGTGATAACATTTTCAACTATTTCATATTCAGAGCACTGAGTAGTTATGAATTGGGGTTGGGGGGATGGGGGTACAATAGTAAGGTGGTACAGTGAGGTACTACACACAGGTGGTACAGTGAAGTACTATAGTGAGGTGGTACATTGAGGTACTATAGTGAGGTGGTACAGTGAAGTACTATACAGAGGTGGTACAGTGAGGTACTATACAGAGGTGGTACAGTGAGGTACTACACAGAGGTGGTACAGTGAGGAACTATAGTGAGGTGGTACAGCGAGGTACTATAGTGAAGTGGTACAGTGAGGTACTATACAGAGGTGGTACGGTAAGGTACTATACAGAGGTGGTACAGTGAGGTACTATACAGAGGCGGTACAGTGAGGTACTATAGTGAGGTTGGCATGCAGTGAGGTAGTATAGAGAGGGGCGCAGGGGGGGCACCTCCCTGAAATAAGTTTTTGCAGGTTGGGATGTCTGCCTTTTTGTTCAACCTTTGCAAGTCCCTTGATGCTTTCAAACAGAACAGAGCCAGGGATTCTTGTGCTTGTTGGTCCTGATTTCCTCTCAGACCGTGTCCTGCTTGATAGTTGCAATGTTTGCACCTCCTGAGCAGGGCTTCACCTGTTTCTCCCTTTTGAGGCCATTAAATATAGAGGTTAGCCACAATCTTGCTGATTTTATTTAGCTGATATCAGTATTTGAACTTTGACCAATATTGTCAGCATGGTTTTCGAGTGATCGCCATACTGAATTGCTTCGGCCAATAAGAGACTTCAACTGCGAAAACATATTTTCACAGATAGCAAAAGTGGTTTCCATTGTAATAAAGGACATGAAACCCAAACATTTTCTTTCATGAATCAAATACAGCATACAATTTTAAACAACCTTCCAATGTACTTCTATTATATAATTTGCTTTGTTCCTTTGGTATCCTTTGTTGAAAAGGATTCCCAGGTTGGCTCAGGAGCTTGGAACTATCTGCTGATTGGTTGCTGCACATATATGACTCTTGTCATTCGTTTACCAATGTGCTTAGCTAGCTCCCAGAAATGCATTGCTTCTCCTTTAATAAAGAATATCAATCTTTCTGAATCCTAAAAAAAATTGGGTTCCATGTCCCTTAAGTACTCGATATCAGCATCGAAAATTAAATACAAACAGAAATTACAGGTTTAGAAATTGCATTAGCAGTGTTATAAACCGATCCCTTTAAACAATAATAAAAAGTGACATTTCAAATAAACCTTTTGTGACCCAAAAGAATAGCATTATGTGTTAAAGGGAAATAAAAACCCTTATTTTTCCTTTCAAGAATCAGATAGACCACACATTTCTAAACAACTTTCCAATTTATTTCTATGATCAATTTTGCTTCATTCTCTTCTTATCATTTCTTGAAAGTGTAGCAGCGCGTTACTGGGAGCTATATGAACACATAAGTAAGCCAATCAAAAGAGGCATATATGTGCAGCCACCAATCAGCAGCTAGCTGCTAGCTCCTGAGCCAACCTAGATATGCTTTTCAACAAATGATACAAAAAGAATGAAGAAAATTAGATAAAATAAGTAAATTGGAAAGTTTTTTAAAATTGGATGCTTTATCTGAATTATAAAATAAATGTTTTGGGTTTCATGTCCCTAATATAAATGTGTTAACAGCGGCATTATGGGTATAATGTGCATGGGTTTGGATGGGTTGTGTTCACTTAGTATAATCCAAGGTGAGAGGACAGCACACTCTCTAGAGTGGGCAAGGAAAAAAACTTGCCAGGTCTCAACTGCACTGTAAAAAGTCAACTTTTACAGCCACTAATTCATTTAAAAGACCTTTATTCGTTAGACAGGGTCCTTAGGTACAAACAACATCAAAAACTTGCCAGGTCTCAACTGCACTGTAAAAAGTCAACTTTTACAGCCACTAATTCATTTAAAAGACCTTTATTCGTTAGACAGGGTCCTTAGGTACAAACAACATCAACAACTGTTGGTGTTGTTTGTACCTATGGACCCTGTCTAAAGAATAAAGGTAGTTTAAAGGAATTGGTGGCTGGAAAAGTTGTGATCAATTGGGACAGGATTGTCCCATGTTAATTATAGGGGCATTCATCAGTGATCTGATAATGCCGAGAAACAATGGAAAATGCTTAGTTGGGATTACAGCAACAACGGGAGCTGTTATCCTACTGATATTAACCCTATATTTGGCTAGGGTCAGTCCTAAAAATATGACCTGTTCTTATGAATTAAAGCATGTCTTTTATGCACTAGATTATCGTCATTAGAATGCATTAGAACAGTCTTCTATGGCCCAGATTACGAGTTTTGCGTTAGAGGCTGTGCGGTGCTAACGAGCAGTTTTCCCTCACCGCTCACTTACCTGCAGCGCTGGTATTCCGGGTTTTTACAAACCCGTCGTTAAAAGACAAGGGGCGCGATCCAATAAAGATTGTAGTTTGCGGCGCAAGCGAGGGAACCCCCGCCGCCCGCAGTTTCAGCTTGCAACTCGAGCTATCACATATACGGCACCGTCAGAGGCTAAAGTGCCGTAAGTCTGACAAACCAGCGATGTCCAGAAATCTGCGTAAGCACAAATTTCTGGAGTCGCCAGTGACTTACGGCACTTTAGAAACTGCTGGCGCCTACAAAACCTGACTAAAGTTTTTAAATCACCCGTACTGTCTAACACGCCTCCCAAACATAGCCCGACACGTCTAACCCTCTAACCGCTATCCCCCCTCACTATCCTAACAATAAATAATGTATTAACCCCTAAAGCGCCACTCCCGGACCCCGCCGCCAGCTATATTAAATCTATAACCCCCTAATGTGATCCCCCTACACCGTCGCAAGCTACATTACATATCCCCTAATGTGAGTCCCTTACACCGCCGCCATCTACCTTACCTACCCCTAAAGTGAGCCCCTACCCCGCCGCCATCTATCTTACCTACCCACTAAAGTGAGCCCCCTACCCCGCCGCCATCTATCTTACCTACCCCCTACCCCGCCGCCATCTATCTTACCTACCTCCTAAAGTGAGCCCCCTACCCTGCCGCCATCTATCTTACCTACCCCCTAAAGTAAGCCCCTACCCCTCCGCCATCTATCTTACCTACCCCCTAAAGTTAGCCCCTTACACCGCCGCCATCTATTTTAAAAATATTAACCCCTAATTTAATCCCCCTACACCACCACCAGTTATATTAACTATATTAACCTTAATTATATTAGGGTTAATATAGTTAATATAGTTATTATATTATATATATTAACTATATAAACCCTAATTATATTAGGGTTAATATAGTTAATATTTTTTTTTTTTAAATCAAATTTTTATTGAGAGGAAACGGGTACACTTGCAATAACAAAAGAAAAAACTGAAAAACAAGTAGTTTCTCGTATACTTTATACAGTTCTTATTATGTCTATATAACTTTGAATATAGTTAATATAGTTATTATATTATATATATATTAAGTATAATAACCCTATCTAACTCTAACATCCCTAACTAAATTCTTATTAAAATAGATCTAATTAATATTAATATTATCAATTAAAATATTCCTATTTAAATCTAAATACTTACCTATAAAATAAACCCTAAGATAGCTACAATGTAATTAATAATTACATTGTAGCTATTTTAGGGTTTATGGATACATTGTAGCTATCTTAGGGTTTATTTTATAGGTAAGTATTTAGATTTAAATAGGAATATTTTAATTAATAATATTAATATTAATTAGATCCTATTTTAATAAGAATTTAGTTAGGGATGTTAGAGTTAGATAGGGTGCGGTGGTTTAGGGGTTAAATACTTTATTAGGGATTGAGGCGGGGGATCGCGGTTGACAGGTAGATAGACATTTTGCATGCTTTAGGTGTTAGGTTTATTTAGCAGCTAGTTTAGGGAGTTACGGGGCTCCAATACACAGCGTAAGGCTTACTACGGCTGCATTTTGTGGCGAGGTGAAAATGGAGTAAGATTTCTCCATTTTTGTCACGTAAGTCCTTACGCTGTGTATTGGATACAAAACTGCGCTGTTTTGGTATACCTGCCTATGGCCCAAAAAACTACGGGCGAAGGCAGAAATATACGAGCGTAACTTCTAGGTTACACCGTATATAGGATACCAAACCAGCGCAAATTTCGGCGTCGCTGGCTTTTGCGGGCGACGCTGCATATTGGATCGGGCCCATGAAGTGAGCGTTGAGTAAAATTTTGATCATTACCGCACTCCAATACCAGCGCTGCTTAAGTCAGCGGTGAGCTGGTGTAATGTGCTCGGGTACAATTTCCCCATAGGAATCAACGGGGAGAGCTGGCTGAAAAAAAGTCTAGCACCTGCAAAAAAGCAGCGTAAAACTCCGTAACGCAGCCCCATTGATTCCTATGAGGAAATACATTTTATGTCTACACCTAACACCCTAACATGAACCCCGAGTCTAAACACCCCTAATCTTACACTTATTAACCCCTAATCTGCTGCCCCCGACATCGCCGACACCTTCATTATAATTATTAACCCCTAATCTGCCGCTCCGGACACCGCTGCCACCTGCATTAAATTTATTAACCCCTAATCTGCTGCCCCCAACATCGCCGACACCTATATTATATTTATTAACCCCTAATCTGCCGCCCCCAATGTCGCCGCAACCTACCTACATTTATTAACCCCTAATCTGCCACCCCCAACGTCGCCGCAATATATTAAATGTATTAACCCCTAAATCTAAGTCTAACCCTAACCCTAACACCCCCTAACTTAAATATAATTTAAATAAATCTAAATAAAATTACTATTATTAACTACATTATTCCTATTTAAAACTAAATACTTACCTATAAAATAAAACTTAAGCTAACTACAATATTGTAGCTAGCTTAGGATTTATTTTTATTTTACAGGCAAGTTTGTATTTATTTTAACTAGGTAGAATAGTTATTAAATAGTTATTAACTATTTAATAACTACCTAGCTAAAATAAATACAAAAGTACCTGTAAAATAAAACACCCAACACTACACTATAATTAAATTAATTCCCTAAATTAAATACAATTAAATACAATTAAATAAAATTAGCTTAAGTACAAAAAAACAAACAATAAATTACAGAAAATAATAAACAAATTACAAGATTTTTAAACTAATTACACCTAATCTAATCCCCCTAACAAAATAAAAAAGCCCCCCCAAAATTAAAAAGCCCTACCAAACACTAAATTACAAATAGCCCATAAAAGGGCCTTTTGTGGGGCATTGCCCCAAAGTAATCAGCTCTTTTACCTGTAAAAAAAATTACAAATCCCCCCCAACATTAAAACCCACCACCCACACAACCAACCCTACTCTAAAATCCACCCAATACCCCCTTAAAAAAACCTAACACTAACCCTTTGAAGATCACCTTACCGGGAGAAGTCTTCATCCAACCGGGCCCGAGGTCCTCAACGAAGCCGGGAGAAGTCTTCATCCAAGCCGGACAAAGTGGTCCTCCAGACGGGCAGAAGTCTTCATCCAGATGGCATCTTCTATCTTCATCCATCCAGCGCGGAGCGGGTCCATCTTCAAGACATCCGACGTGGAGCATCCTCTTCATCCAACGGCTAACACTGAATGAAGGTTCCTTTAAATGACGTCATCCAAGATGGCATCCCTTCAATTCCGATTGGCTGATACAATTCTATCAGCCAATCGGAATTAAGGTAGGAAAAATCCTATTGGCTGATGCAATTGGAACAGCCAATAGAATGCTAGCTCAATCCTATTGGCTGATTAGATCAGCCAATAGGATTGAACTTCAATCCTATTGGCTGATTGCATCAGCCAATAGGATTTTTTCTACCTTAATTCGGATTGGCTGATAGAATTTTATCAGCCAATCAGAATTGAAGGGACGTCATTTAAAGGAACCTTCATTCAGTGTTAGCCGTCGGATGAAGAGGATGCTCTGCGTCGGATGTCTTGAAGATGGACCCGCTCCGCTCCAGATGGATGAAGATAGAAGATGCTGTCTGGATGAAGACTTCTGCCCGTCTGAAAGGACCACTTCGCCCGGCTTGGATGAAGACTTTTCCCGGCTTCGTTGAGGACTTCGGCCCGGTTGGATGAAAACTTCTCCCGGTAAGGTGATCTTCAAGGGGTTAGTGTTAGGTTTTTTTAAGGGGGTATTGGGTTGGCTTTAGAGTAGGGTTGGTTGTGTGGGTGGTGGGTTTTAATGTTGGGGGGGATTTGTATTTTTTTTTATAGGTAAAAGAGCTGATTTCTCTGGGGCAATGCCCAGCAAAAGAACCTTTTAAGGGCTATTTGTAATTTAGCGTAGGGCTTTTTTTATTTTGAGGGGCTTTTTTATTTTGTTAGTGGGATTAGATTAGGTGTAATTAGTTTAAAAATCTTTTAATTTGTTTATTATTTTCTGTAATTTAGTGGGTTTTTTTAAAAAAAAAAAATTTTAAATTTTTTTTTAGTGTTTGCGATGCGGGAGGGCTTCAGTTTAGGGGTTAATAGCTAGTTTATGGGTGTTAATGTACATTTTAGCACTTTAGTTAAAAGATTTATGCTACGGCGTTGTAGTGTAAAACTCTTAACTACTGACTTTAGAATGCGTTACCAGTCTTGACAGAAGAGGGTCTACCACTCACTTTTTGGCAGACTCGCAATACCGTCGCTATGCAAGTCCCATTGAAAAAAGAGGATACTCAATTTATGTAAATGGATTTGTGGTATTTCCAAGTCTGGCCAAAAAAGTGAGCGGCAAGCCTGTACCTTCAAGACTCGTAATACCAGCGGGCGTTAAAAAGCAACGTTAAGACCGGCTAACGCTGCTTTTTAAGCCTAACGCAAAACTCGTAATCTAGCCGAATGTATTTCCCATTGTCTTGTCACTTAAAATATATGCAACAGTGTTAGTTTAAGTAAAATATTTTTCCAGTTCAAATTCTGATCATTTTTTTTTCCTTTCAGCAAGTGAATTGATTCAATTTTGGATTTCACCTTTGTGATTTATATATTTAACAATATAATTAACAAATCATGAAATGCAAAGTGAAAAAAGTGGATGATTGACAGGCTATTGTTCTTCAGCCAGTTTGTTTATGTGTTGTAATGAATTCAGCCTTTATCAAGATTCAACATCTTTGGAAAACTTGCAGACGTACATGGTACTAGTGGAAAACAGATGCTTCTGGTTTTGTTTGAAAGTCTTGGACAAAATAGCGAGTTTCCATTACTTACACAGCATTTCTTTCCACTACAGACTGTTATACTTTAGCTAATCTATTACTATAATTTTTATCAGAGCAGTAGAACTATAAATTCAGCCCCAGCACAGCCTAACTGGTGTGAACCTCCAGATCAGCTTTAATCCCAAGATTAGATACAGAAGTGCTACTTCAATTGTGCAGCATTATCACATACTATCACTTGGCCTGAGTTCAAACTGCACACATGCTGTGACAATGCTTTCAAAGCTGTTACTAGATTGTAAGCACTCATCTTTATCAGTATTTTCCTATGTTTACAGTCAGGTGTAGGTTTTAGCCGGAAATGTCAGCACAAGACAGAATGAATATGCCAGTTACAGTGTTTCTGGCTATATGATAATACGAAAAGGATTTCCCAAAGTATGCACCAGGCTAGGGACACCTGTGCTTTTATGTATATATATATATATATATATATATATATATATATATATATATATATATACGTTGATTTGATTAGCCGTGTTAGTCCAGAGATTTAGATATCAAAATAACAAAAGTATTGCATTGAGCAATGATACTTTTTTATTGGACTAACTATACATTTATAAGATGACAAGCTTTCAGAAGAGTGTCTTCCTTTTTCAAGTCTGAAGCAATACTGACCAATTTGATGGAATTTACAGATTATATCTAAAAACACAGCAGCCAAAAAGAAAAAAGAGGCCTACTTATCAAGCCGTCAACTTTCTTGCATTCGACAGCATCAATACGCTCACCTGACAGGCTGCGGACCTGAATACGCTCTCCATATTTATATAAAAAGCTGTCAAAAAGCCGCGCACCAAGTACGGGGTGATGAGCAGCGGACTGTTGTTAACTAACAGTCATCGATCTCGCTGCTATTCGACTTTTTCCCAGCTTTATTTATATCCTGTCACTAAGCACCGCCACTATACTAAATCCCGCCGCTCCCGGAGTCCACCACAACTCTAATAAACTTATTAACCCCTATTCCGCCGCTCCCCTGACACCGCCATAACTAAATGTATTAACCCCTATCCCTCCATTCCTGGAGCCCACCACAACTCTAATATAGGTATTAACCCCTATCACTAAGCTCCCGGAGCCCACCGCAACTAAATAAATGTATTAACCCCTAAACCCCTGGCCTCCGACATCACTACCACTTACTAAACCTATTAACCCCTAAACCGCCAGCCCCCCACATCGCCATAAACTAAATTAACCTATTAACCTAAACCTAGCAACCCGCTAACTTTACATTAAAATTACATCATCCCTATCTTATAATAAATTAAAACTTACCTTTAGAATTAAATTAAACTATATTAAACTATTAATTAATCTACCCTAACTATTAGACTAAAATTACAATAAACTATATTAAACTATTAATTAATCTACCCTAACTATTAGACTAAAATTACAATAAACTATATTAAACTAATAAATAATCTACCCTAACTGTTATACTAAAATTACATTAAACTTCAAATTAAATTAACTATATTACATATTTAAACACCTAACCCTACTCAAATAATTGAAATCTACTATTAAAAATTACTGTTATAAAAAACAGTACACAAAATAAAAAACACTGTTACAAAAAAAAATAAACACTAAGTCACACAAAATTAAAAATAAATTATCAAATATTTAAACTAATTACACCTAATCTAAGAGCCCTATGAAAATAAAAAAGCCCCCCAAAATAAAAAAAACCCTAGCCTACAATAAACTACCTATGGCGCTTAAAAGGGCCTTTTGCGGGGCATTGCCCCAAAGAAATCAGCTCTTTTACCTGTAAATAAAAATACAAACACCCCCCCAACAGTAAAACCCACACAACCAACCCCCCCAAATAAAATTCTATCTAAAAAACCTAAGCTCCCCATTGCCCTGAAAAGGGCATTTGGATGGGCATTGCCCTTAAAAGGGCATTTAGATAATTTTCCTTGCCCAAAGTCCCTAATCTAAAATTAAAACCCACCCAATAAACCCTTAAAAAACTTAACACTAACCCCCAAAGATCCACTTACAGTTTTTGAAGACCCAACATCCATCCTCAACGAAGCGGCAGTGGTCCTCAGCGAAGCCGGCAGAAGTCTTCATCCAAGCAGGCCAAAGTCTTCATCCAATCCGGCGGAAGTCTTCATCCAGACGGCATCTTCTATCTTCATCCATACGTCGTGGAGCGGCTTCATCGTGATTTTTACGACACCCCTCCTCCCCCTGCATTCAGACCTCTGTAACACTTAGTCTCTTTAGCCTGTGTTTTAAGATATAATCTGTAAATTCCATCAAATTGGTCAGTATTGCTTCAGACTTGAAAAATGAAGACATTCTTCTGAAAGCTTGTCATCTTATAAATGTATAGTTAGTCCAATAAAAAAGTATCATTGCTCAATGCAATACTTGTTATTTTGATATACATATATATATTTTATATGTATTAGACATTCGCATGGGCAAAATTATCTTCATATTTAGAATATTTGGCGCATGTAGTCACCTTGTTTTAAACAAAACAAATACCAACCATTTGTGGTACATTTGCATTCATTTTTGTTAAACTAATGTACATGTTCCATTACTTACTACAGGTGAAAAAGTTCACCTAGAGCGACTAAAATACCTTCTCCTTTAGGGCAGGCCCTGGGAACGGCGGTGCTAAGCCTCTTGTTAGCTGGCCGGGGCTCTGTGAAGAAGTGGAACGGGTTAGCGGGGCTCTCCAGCATGCTTAGGTAAGTATTTTTAACTATTTAAATTAATCCTGCATTATTCCATAATTTTCTTCAAGTTTCGTGCTGCATTCTTTCAGATATTCATGTTGTTAAAATGAGAGGAACATCCGTGTTTTGTTCATGAATTTGCATTAGTAACTAAACTAATGCACGATTAATATGTGTAAAAATGTTTTATTATATATATATATATATATATATATATATATATATATATATATATGTATGTATGTATACATATATAGAGAAACTGTACTGACCCAGATATATACAAAGAGGAAGCATTACAATTGGATAATGATCTTTAAGAAAGGGGATACAATAGCAGAGTTATCAAAAATGCGCGGCTCTCAGTGGCCCAGATAAATATAGATACTTTGTTAGAAGATAAGAAAGCAACCAGTCCCAGATAAAAAATTAAGGAAACCAGAGATATACAATTTATCACACAATATTCCAACCAATATAATGAAGTATGTGAGATTGTTAAAAAACATCTTCCGATGTTGGCAGCTGAAGATTGTTTTGGTTTGGACCCGCAGAAACGTGTAAGATTCATTTATAGGAGAGGGAGAACATTGGGGAACATTGTTTCCCCTTCAGTACCCAACGCACCAAAAAAAAACAATCATCATGGTTAGAAGTAAAAGGGTTACATAAATGTGGATTTAAGGACTGCAATGCATGTAAACATGCTACAGTGGGTAGTTCATTTTCATCTACTAGTACAGGAGAAAGTTATGACATCAATAGCTGCAGGACAACAGGAGTGGTATATTTAATTGAGTGTACCTTATGCCGTTTACAATACATTGGAAAAACCCAGCGAGAAGTAAGATCTCGCATAAGGGAACATCTGTCAAGCATCACTGTAGACACAGAATCAAGTAGAAAAAGAGAGGATAAGTTACTACCAATAACTAAACATTTCATAGACAAACACACACATAACACAGATTCCTTGAGATGGACAGTTGTGGAGAAAGTCTCCCTCTCTGTTAGAGGAGGTGATCTTGATAAGATTTTAAGTAAACGAGAGGTTTACTGGATATGGTGTCTAAAATCCAGAATACCACAGGGTTTCAATTCTAGATTTGATCTAGTGAACTATTGGCAATAATGTTAGTTTCTAATGGAATATATAACTGACATATATTATATTTCTGACAGACAGTCATAATATCAAATCTATTATATAAACTGTGAATAACAATACAGTAGACAATATATTTGGGATACTACCATTCAAACAGAATTAACCCCTAGTTAGATATAGATATAATGGGGTTTTCTTTGAGTTAGTACATTGTATTATGACAAATATAGGCCTAGTAGGGTGATGCATTGTAGACAGAATTCTTTAACACACAACAGGGTGAAGAATAGGTCTACACAGTTTTGTACTTTAAATTTAAATTTAATAAGATAGTACAAGCATTTATGCATCTCATTTACTATCATCTAACTACATAATGATTCAAAAAGATGGTAGTTTTTATTGATAAATCATAAATATAAATACAAATATGATATATATAGGTGGTGTAAAAGCACACTTATAAGTAAAGAGATGCATAATTTAACACTTTAGTATGACAATAGTTAGGCATTATACACGTATGTTATATAGGAAATGGTTTAACAACTTTATAAAAACTGGAGGCATTTTTGCCCATGAAGAGTTAAACATACACAGGTGCTTGTTAGAGACAATTGCTTTTAATTCATCATTTGTATATATTATATGTATTTACAAGGTTTCCCATAAGTCTATGAGTACGGCTTCTAGCTGAAACACGTTAGACTGGGAAGTTGTCTAACATTGCACCTACCTGGCTTGCACGCCGTTGGTTTTAAATGTTTCCTGAATAAGCACATCTAATTTTTATGTTGGAGGCAGCCTCATTTGGATGTTTTCTTCTTATCCTCATTTATATATCTGTATATATAATATACATACATATATATATATATATATATATGTGTGTATATATTCATATAGATATATAGGTTTAGATATATATTTTTTAAAAACTCATACATTTTCTTCCATGTGAAAAACATTGGAATGTAAAGCATTGCTAACTCACTTCGGGTTTATCACAGTTGGTCTAATGCAGTGTCTGGTTAGTGAAGTGAATAATAACTGTTTGTTTACTGCGGTCGTGGTATCTAAAGTGTGAAGTTAACGTGCATCAGACTTTCGCTATTGTGCTAACTTTTTACTTTCAACTGGCCATGTTAAAATCTTACTTTGCGCAAAGGTAGCGCAAGAGTGAAAAACGTAGTTAGCATGATACTTGTATTATGGCCCCTTGTGTAGTCTCTTGTGTTTGAACTCAGAGCTATTTTGCCAAAAGACCAAATGCATTATATCTTCATACTGCTCTAGCAGGGATTTAATATTTTCCGATGCTCTGCAGTTGTAGATTTATTTCTAGTTTAAAATGTATCCTTTCTGTCTATTCGCCTTATTCTCAGAAACCAATTTAGCTGAATAACAAAAATCCATTGTTAACAACCTTTGTTTCAGTAATGTCCCTTACTATCGTGCAGTGTGCCAAGCAGTGGAAGACGTTGTATTATGTATTTGTGTATCTGAGTGTGTTTTCCTCCTTACAAGATTTCCCACATGAATAACCCCAAGTTTTGCCAGTGACTTTTTCAATAAATTCTGGATAGTACCTGTTCCACTGTGTGATAGTCCAATCACTGTTTAAACTGTATTGTTTGGCTTACTAGTTATTTTGATATTAATTTAAGATGTTTATATAGTTTAAATCTTTAGCATGATTATATTTAATTAAATTTGCAGGCATATTGCTAATACTTAGGACATCTTCCTGCTGCAACTTCTAGTCACATGATGCAGCTTCTAGTCACATGATGCAAAATGGCAGAATCCATCAGCTTGAATCATGGTTAGCATTATTACTGAAACATAAAATAGTGGCTGGGGCAAAGAAAATGTCAGAACCTACGCAAGAGGGAAGGGCCCCATTGTGTGTAGTACTAGTTAGAGAAGAATGTGAAATAGAGGATTAAATATTAGCAATGGTTTCACCTATAGACAATTTACAAATATTTTTATTTTTTCTTCCTTGGCAGCTTACAGTGGACAGCACTATCCTGCAGACACTTTGAAGGTTATCTGCTTCTGTTCAAGTGAATTCTAAATTTGACAGTGAGAAAGAACACAGCCTCAAATTGGTTTCTCTACTGCATTAAAGGGACAGTCAACACGAGAATTTGTGTTGTTTTAAAAGATAGATAATCCCTTAATTACCAATTCCCCAGTTTTGCATAACCAACACAGTTATAATTGTATATGTTTTACCTCTGTAATTACCTTGTATATAAGCCTCAGTAGACTGCCCCTTATTTCAGTTCTTTTGACAGACTTGCATTTTAGCCAATCAGAGCTGTCTCCATGGTAAATTCACGTGCATGAGCTCAATATTATCTATATGAAACACGTGAACTAATGCCCTCTAGTGGTGAAAAACGATCAAAATGCATTTAGATTAGAGGCGGCCTTCAAGGTCTAAGAAATTAGCATATGAACCTCCTCGGTTTAGCTTTCAACTAAGAATACCAAGAGAACAAAGCAAAATTGGTGATAAAAGTAAATTAGAAAGTTGTTTAAAAATTACATGCCCTATTTGAAACATGAAAGTTTTTTTTGGACTTGACTTTCCCTTTAAACTCTCAATAACTTGCCTTTAAGAATGGAATAATAATCCATTAAAATGTATTAATATTTGCTGCAGTACTTATATAGGTATAAAAATACAATAAAAACATTGCTATCTGGTCTGCATATTTATTAGCATCCTGTCTTAAAACATTCAAATTCTATGAAGAGCAATTCAGCTGTGAGTTACTAAGTGGGTATAACTCTGTGTTTTGGGATTTTTTTTATAGGTCTCAGTAAACCAAACACAAAGCATTTTACATCATCCTTGCATGATAAGATATATTTGCATCTGGCAAGCTGCTGCACCTCTGGAGAACAGATTTGTTTGTAGGACGCTCAGCTTGAGTGATAGGAAAAAAGCAGCTCACATTTTAAATGCCAGTTGAGTGGGAGGACCAGGCTTCAACATTAACAAGCTCTTCAGACACAAGTAAATTCCTTCTCAAACGCTGCTTTTAGGAATGACCCAGGTGCACTATTTTATCTCACTTTTGACTGATTTTTCCAGTTCACCTTAGTTTGAAACATGCTATTTGCCATTTATCAACATAGATTCCATCTTTTTTCATTGCAAGTTGTTGCCTAACATATTAGCTGTATCACAATCTTAACACTGCTTATCTCAACACTCTCCAACAAAAAGTGACCAGACTGAAAGGCGCAAACTGCCAGAGTACTTAATTACCTTCTAGACAGTTATGTTTTCATATAATTGTCAGACATTGTAAATTAAATGTTCTAGTTTAAAATAAACTTGAGAAAATCTACTGAAAATATGTGCCTGAAATATTGACATTTTATAACATTCACTTCACTGATTTGGCAACTTATTTGTTCTTACCTGGTGTAAAATGTGGCTCAAATGTAAAATAATATAATATAAAAACCTAATTGTATTGTTAGTGAAAAATATGTTACCTTACATCAGTATGAAAATTGTATTTATATACATTACACATACATTTTGTCTCTTGTGATTGCATTTTAGTTACAGTTTTCTGTAGTTCAGATTTCTTTTCTCTACAAAACTTGTGCCGATAATTCTAATAGTAACAAAACATATTCATTGTGTTATAGATGTGCACTGCTAAATAATGAATACAAGATAAATATTAATATCAACCGCAGTTATTACATAAACAGAGTTGGAACAATAACTGCTAACAAAAATATTTTTAGAATTAGATTTGTTGCCAACAAAATATCAATGTTTGGTATGATAGCCAAAAAAACTAATACAAATGAAAAATAAATATATACATTAATAATTTATTTACTTTAAATATTTTTTTACAGTTTTGTTTTACACTTGAGGATGGAATACTGTAATGGTAAATATTTATTTAAATATTTATTTTTACCAAAAATATATCAGATACCATAGCATGTTCTAAAAACATATTATCTTAAACCCTTTAAAGAGTAAGCTTTTATTTAAAATTTATAAGACGAAAGTGGTATATTTAAAATTATGCAGCTATTTTATTAATGACAAATTTGCACAAGTTGTCCAGTTGTAGTAACAGTGGATATCATTTTCATTGAGATAGGTATTGACCTAATGTACCACATAATTAAATATTAATAATTTATGGTAAAGAAAAAAAATAGATAATTCTATTTAATAGTGAACATAGGCCTAGATTCGGAGTTTGGCGTTAGCCGTGAAAACCAGAGGCTCCTAACGCTGGTTTTAGGCTAACTCCGGTATTTGGAGTCACTCAAAATAGGGTCTAACGCTCACTTTTCAGCCGCGACTTTTCCATACCGCAGATCCCCTTACGTCATTTGCGTATCCTATCTTTTCAATGGGATCTTCCTAACTCCGGTATTTAGAGTCGTGTCTGAAGTGAGCGTTAGAAATCTAACGACAAAACTCCATCCGCAGGAAAAAGTCAGTAGTTAAGAGCTTTCTGGGCTAACGCCGGTTCATAAAGCTCTTAACTACTGTACTCTAAACTACACTAACACCCATAAACTACCTATGTATCCCTAAACTGAGGTCCCCCCACATCGCCGCCACTCGATTTTTTTTTAACCCCTAATCTGCCGACCGCAAAGCGCCGCCAGCTGTTATCCCTATGTACCCCTAATCTGCTGCCCCTAACACCGCCGACCCCTATATTATATTTATTAACCCCTAACCTGCCCCCCACAACGTCGCCGCCAGCTACCTACAATAATTAACCCCTAATCTGCCGCTCAGTAAACCCCCGCTACTTACATTATCCTTATGTACCCCTAATCTGCTGCCTCTAACACCGCCGACCCCTATATTATATTTATTAACCCCTAATCTGCCGCCCACAACGTCGCCTCCACCTGCCTACACTTATTAACCCCTAATCTGCCGACCGGACCGCACCGCTATCATAATAAAGTTATTAACCCCTAATCCGCCTCACTAACCCTATAATAAATAGTATTAACCCCTAATCTGCCCTCCCTAACATCGCCGACACCTAACTTCAATTATTAACCCCTAATCTGCCGACCGGAGCTCACCGCTATTCTAATAAATGTATTAACCCCTAAAGCTAAGTCTAACCCTAACACTAACACCCCCCCAAGTTAAATATAATTTTAATCTAACGAAATTAATTAACTCTTATTAAATAAATTATTCCTATTTAAAGCTAAATACTTACCTGTAAAATAAATCCTAATATAGCTACAATATAAATTATCATTACATTGTAGCTATTTTAGGATTAATATTTATTTTACAGGCAACTTTGTAATTATTTTAACCAGGTACAATAGCTATTAAATAGTTAAGAACTATTTAATAGTTACCTAGTTAAAGGGACAGTTTACTCAAAAAATTTCTCCCCTTTAATTTGTTCCCAATAATCCGCTTTACCTGCTGGACTGTATTAAATTGTTTACAAGTAGCTCCTTTACCCTTATATCGGCATATGAAATTGTTGATTTAGCATGTGGTATCCCCACCTATTCTGAAAGTTTGTGGCCGCGCGTACCAGCTATAGATAAGCTTTTTAAACACAGTCAGCAGAAGAAATTACACTCCCAGTCGGATATAGCAGAGATAAGGTAATACAATGTTGATTTTCCATTGTTCTCTCAAAGTACTGGTGATTGTTTTAAGGACAGATATAAGATAAAGAAGCAGGTATATGTGCACAATGTGATACAGTAATGAGATCTGATTATACCTACAAGCTCAACCCATTTTATTAGGTTGTGGCTTCAAAACACAAAATCAGAGCTTTAATATACACAAATAAGCATTAAAAAGCAAATTTTCATACATTTTTTCCTCTGCAGTTGGTAAAAAAAGCAATTGTAAACACATTAAAGGAAAAACTATTTTACAGTATACTGTCCCTTTAAAATAATTACAAAATTACCTGTAAAATAAATCCTAACCTAAGTTACAATTAAACCTAACACTATACTATCATTAAATTAATTAAATAAAATACCTACAATTACCTACAATTAAACCTAACACTACACTATCAATACATTAATTAAATACAATAGCTACAAATAACTACAATGAAATAAACTAACTAAAGTACAAAAAATAAAAAAATATTTACAAACATAAGAAAAATATTACAACAATTTTAAACTAATTACACCTACTCTAAGCCCCCTAATAAAATAACAAAGCCCCCCAAAATAACAAAATGCCCTACCCTATTCTAAATTACTAAAGTTCAAAGCTCTTTTACCTTACCAGCCCTGAACAGGGCCCTTTGTGATGGAATCAGCCAATCAGAATCAAGGTCAATCCGATTGGCTGATCCAATCAGCCAATCAGATTGAGCTCGCATTCTATTGGCTGTTCCGATCAGCCAATAGAATGCGAGCTCAATCTGATTGGCTGATTGGATCAGCCAATCGGATTGAACTTGATTCTGATTGGCTGATTCCATCAGCCAATCAGAATATTCCTACCTTAATTCCGATTGGCTGATAGAATCCTATCAGCCAATCGGAATTCGAGGGACGCCATATTGGATGACGTCATTTAAAGGAACCGTCATTCGTCGTTCAGTCGTCGGCCAGGATGGATGTTCCGCGTCGGAGGTCTTCAGGATGCTGCCGCTCCGCTCCAGATTGATGTCGATAGAAGATGCCGCCTGGATGAAGACTTCAATCGGATGGAAGACCTCTTATGCCCCGCTTGGATGAAGACTTCAATCGGATGGAAGACCTCTTCTGCCCCGCTTAGATGAAGACTTCTACCGGATCATGGACATCTTCAGCCCCCCGCTTGGGCTTGGATCAGGACATCGGAGGAGCTCTTCAGGACGGATCGGTGAACCTGGTATGGTGAAGATAAGGTAGGAAGATCTTCAGGGGCTTAGTGTTAGGTTTATTTAAGGGGGGTTTGGGTTAGATTAGGGGTATGTGGGTGGTGGGTTGTAATGTTGGGGGGGGTATTGTATGTTTTTTTTACAGGCAAAAGAGCTGAACTTCTTGGGGCATGCCCTGCAAAGGGCCCTGTTCAGGGCTGGTAAGGTAAAAGAGCTTTGAACTTTAGTAATTTAGAATAGGGTAGGGCATTTTGTTATTTTGGGGGTCTTTGTTATTTTATTAGGGTGCTTAGATTAAGTGTAATTAGTTTAAAATTGTTGTAATATTTTTCTTATGTTTGTAAATATTTTTTTATTTTTTGTAACTTAGTTCTTTTTTATTTTTTGTACTTTAGTTAGTTTATTTCATTGTAGTTATTTGTAGCTATTGTATTTAATTAATGTATTGATAGTGTAGTGTTAGGTTTAATTGTAGGTAATTGTAGGTATTTTATTTAATTAATTTAATGATAGTATAGTGTTAGGTTTAATTGTAACTTAGGTTAGGATTTATTTTACAGGTAATTTTGTAATTATTTTAACTAGGTAACTATTAAATAGTTATTAACTATTTAATAGCTATTGTACTTGGTTAAAATAATTACAAAGTTGCCTGTAAAATAAATATTAATCCTAAAATAGCTACAATGTAATTATAATTTATATTGTAGCTATATTAGGATTTATTTTACAGGTAAGTATTTAGCTTTAAATAGGAATAATTTATTTAATAAGAGTTAATTAATTTCGTTAGATTAAAATTATATTTAACTTAGGGGGGTGTTAGTGTTAGGGTTAGACTTAGCTTTAGGGGTTAATACATTTATTAGAATAGCGGTGAGCTCCGGTCGGCAGATTAAAGGTTAATAATTGAAGTTAGGTGTCTGCGATGTTAGGGAGGGCAGATTAGGGGTTAATACTATTTATTATAGGGTTAGTGAGGCGGATTAGGGGTTAATAACTTTATTATGATAGCGGTGAGGTCCGGTCGGCAGATTAGGGGTTAATAAGTGTAGGCAGGTGGAGGCGACGTTGTGGACGGCAGATTAGGGGTTAATAAATATAATATAGGGGTCAGCGGTGTTAGGGGCAGCAGATTAGGGGTACATAAGGATAATGTAAGTAGCGGCGGTTTACGGAGCGGCAGATTAGGGGTTAAAAAAAATATGCAGGGGTCAGCGATAGCGGGGGCGGCAGATTAGGGGTAATAAGTGTACGGTTAGGGGTGTTTAGACTCAGGGTACATGTTAGGGTGTTAGGTGCAGACGTAGGAAGTGTTTCCCCATAGCAAACAATGGGGCTGCGTTAGGAGCTGAACGCGGCTTTTTTGCAGGTGTTAGGTTTTTTTCAGCTCAAACAGCCCCATTGTTTCCTATGGGGGAATCGTTCACGAGCACGTTTTTGAGGCTGGCCGCTTGCGTAAGCAACTCTGGTATTGAGAGTTGAAGCTGCGTTAAAAATGCTCTACGCTCCTTTTTTGGAGCCTAACGCAGCGATTCTGTGGACTCTCAATACCAGAGTTATTTTTATGGTGCGGCCAGAAAAAAGCCGGCGTTAGCTACGCGGGTCCTTACCGACAAAACTCCAAATCTAGCCGATAGTTTTTACAAGTACAGTTAAAAATATTATTAACTGTATTTAAAAGGATATAAATGCATGCATAAAAATATCCTGAAACCATACTTGATGACTTGTTTAGAAAAAATGGATGGATCTGAATGGCATTGTACTGCAGTAATGAAGTTTACATATAGAAAAACTATTTTGAACGCAAAATATTATTATTATTATTTGGTAATTGGTAGTAGTATTTGTATTCAAGCAACAACATTGCCGGCCTAGACTGGTTTTCCAGTCTGCCACTCACATGGGGCAGCTCTAATGGAAAAGACTTGTAAATGTATTTTAAAATGTTCATTTAGGTTTATTTTTGCAATTAAAATAGCTGTTTTTGCTGACTGAAACCATTACCTATAGTTAAAATTTCAGTACTTAACTTTGTCTATAGAGAGAGTGAGATATGTAAGGTATGCATGACTGCTTTTACTGCAGGATTAGCCAATTTGAAAAGGCAGGTTTCTGAAAGCAATGAGTGGTGAATTCAATGACGATAAGCAGTTATTAAATATGATAATAAACATGAAGAAGCTATTTTTCAGTCTATAGTTTATTTAAAGGGACAGTACACTGTAAAATAGTTTTTCCCATAAAGTGTTTCTAATTACTTTTTTTTTACCAACTGCAGGGAATAAAATGTATGAGAATTTGCTTTTTAAGGTTTATTTGTGTATAAGAAATAGCTGATTTTGTGTTTTGAAACCACAACTTAATAAAATGGGTTGAGCTTTTAGGTATAATCATATCTCATTACTTTATCACATTGGGTACATATACATGGTTCTTTATCTTATATCTGTCTATAAACCAAAGACCAATACTTGGAGAGAACAATGGAAAATTAAAAATGTATTACCTTATCTCTTCTATACCCCACTGGGAGTGTAGTTTCTTCTGCTGGCTGTGTTTACACAGCTTATCTATAGCTTGGACCTAAGGCCAGAAACTTTTAGAATAGGTGGGGATACCACAGGCTAAATCAACTATTTTAAATGCCAATACCAGGGTAAAAAAAATACTTGTAAACAATGTAATACACTTCAGCAGGTAAATTGGATAATTGGAAACAAATTAAAGTGGAGAACATTTTGAGTAAACTGTCCCTTTAAATAATTGTAAACACATTAAGGGGAAATACATTTTACATTACAGTTCCCCTTTAATTCTCCACATTCATTAGGTCACAATCGATGTACAAACATAATCATTGTATAATGCAGCAATGGCTCTGTGAGTATCTATGTATTTAAACAAATATTGAATATAGAAAACAGATAATAAGAAATATTGAATATATGTGAAAAATGAGACATCAATACAGAGTATAACTCCACCAAATAATATTTACTTTTTAGCATCAATGTATTGCTAGTGTCTTTGTTCATACCAATTTTATTTTAATATTGTTCTCACACCTCTTTAAATAAAACAAAAATAATTATAGAGGTAAAAGATCAACTCTAAAAGTGTGTAAAACATTTCAAACTTAAATTCTTGGCATCAAAGTATTTTGTAATCAAAACAGCTTTGATAATTAATGAAATAAAACAGGAGTGCTTACATGAGATTGCACAGTTCACATTGTAAAGTCAAAACTATAAATCATACCTGGGACTGGGAGTCTTGTTATGTAACATCCAGCAAAATTAAACACTTTTTTTTAAAGCAATAATGTTAAAGGGTAAGTTAGTTATCGCTTATAAATATGCAGACATTGGACTAAATTCTCTATCATTTTTCATTTGCATTAACCCATTTTTCAATGATGTTATCATTACACAAAACACAGATGTACTTTGTGAGAATGTTCATTGCAATGCTTGAAGATTTATATGTGCTAATACAATCAGAAATAAAGGTGAATTATAAACTTCTTTTTTTTTTCATCAGTCATCAATAAGAAATGTAGTACTCAGTCTGGTAAGATCTAAGAACAAACTCTTAAAAAATCCATTATAGTTACAAAATAACATGCTCTAATGAATGCATGTTTTTTGTTTACCTTAAAAATCTGTGTTTAACCCCCACAAAGGGCTTCTACACATAAAGGGATATGAAACCAATTTTATTTTCTTTCATGATTCAGATAGAGAATTAAATTTTAAATACACTTTCAATGTATTATTATTATCATCATCTCATGTACTTCATTCTTTTTCTATCCTTTATTGAAAAGAATACTTAGGCTCAGAAGCTGCTGATTGGTGCATCTTTTTATTGGTTTTCAGCTAAATCCCAGTAGTGCATTGCTGCTCATTCAACATGGGATACTAAGAGAATGATGCAAATTAGATAATAGAAGTAAATTGGAAAGATGTTCAACATTGTATGCAGCTCTATCTGAATCATGAAAGAAAAAGAATTAGGGTTACTTGTCCCTTTAACGAGTGGCCAGGGATCCTCGGAAACTGCTGAGCCAGTCATGTAATTAGCACAGCTGATTGGATCAGAGGCAGTTTCTGCTCAGGACCAACAGTTCCCTGTGACTCCCAAGTGGGACTGTTCACTAAAAAATAATAAAAAAAAAAATTCAAAATGTGTAAGACTACCGTTGACAGATATTTTAGAACTTTTCAATTTGCATTGACCCTTGCTTTCATCAATTATCCCCATCACCACATTAAAAATCCAATGTCATTACAAACCATATTTCCATACCTCAAACACAAATACATAGCTACGCAAAATTGTTTTTGAATAAATAAAGCTTTATTACACAAAATGTAAATAACAACATATATATTAGCTTCTAGAACATTATGCATTTACATGCTGTAAATCTCAAAGTCCCAACTGTAACCCCCCCTTCTCCTATCCCCTTTCCCTTAGCACCTTGAGACACTCACGGGTGATTAGTTTGTGCTCTATAAGTACCCAATAGATAGATAGATAGATAGATAGATAGATAGATAGGTAACATCAGTTTATTGCATAAAGGATAGTAGCAAACTAACACAACTGTAACTATATCAAGATCCATAGGAGCCCATTTCTGCAATGTTATCTACCTCTTGAGATGAATACCACATTCCCTTGAACACTAGGCTTTAAAATAGTAATAAGCGGAAGGGAATTTGTCCCTTCCACCCACTGATGCATGACCACCCAAAGTATATTGCTGAAACAATTCTAAACCCACCCTTGTACAAACAAAATCATTTTAACCTTCAAAAAAAGAACCCCACCCATTCTTACATTACACTGGTTGAACTACCCTTCCTAAAAGCCAGAAAGAAGGAAGTGCTTGTTGCTCCTGTCATTTTAAGAACGACTTTGCTTCCACTTCATCCCTTAAAAGGATGAAGATTCTTCCTTTGTTAGGAGCTACTCCTATGCCAGATCAAAACTCCACCAAACCCTAACATAAGAGTTCCACTCCATCAGGAGAGTTTTCTTTTTATTCATATGCCACCATATGAGGACTGGAAACTTTTGGCCCATGGGGGAAACTTCAACCAAGTGACCTAGGTATATCAACAACCAGTTTTAAAATGCAATATTTGATATTGGTTTACAGTTATAGTAAACTTCTGTGAGTGTACAGGAACTGGGCTGGTCAGGCAAAGCTCTGCCAATGAGCAGGACAGAGTAGGATCAGACAGTGTGGTGTGCATATATCTACAGCTACAAATAAACACTACACACTATATATATATATATATATATATATATATATATATATATATATATATATATATATATGCATGTATATATTATATACACATGCAGATAGACAGCTATATATAGCATACCGATAAAAATATATAAATAAACTTCTAAGCACTCCACTGCTTTACTGGCTCTGATTCCATAACCAAGAGTGACACTAGGGGCAATTGCCACACTGCCCCCTGGTCCAGTCCACCACTGTAAAAACACACAAATACAACAAGCATTCTATAAATAACACTACTGCTTTGTGGTTTATCTAATACAATCAAAATCATTCAAAGTTGAAAATTGTTTAATATTCAGCTTCAGTTAAAAACATAAAGAAACAATATGGAAACATTGTAAACCAAACTGGATAATGCTGTATTTCGGGATTATTTTTTCTATAAATGACATAAAAGTTAAGCAAGAACTGAAAAGTTTAAGACATGCTAATAAATGTTAAATTCCTTTAGCTTTTCCCAAGCTACTCACTAGTGCTTAGCTAATATTAAAATAATCTTTCAAAAAGGAGTTGAGTATCTCAAACTATTACAAACGTATTATATTTCCTTATAGTCATACCAGAACAAATGAAATATGGTGTTTGCTTGTAACTCAATGCTGTACCTAGAATACTGGGATCATGCAAATATCAGTATGCAATAGAAATCCCATGATTTTTGAACCTTTGCAAAACTCATTTATGGATTTTCAGCTTTTACCATGTCCTTTGTGGAAATTTAATATTCATGGAAAATGGTCTCAACAGCAATACATGTATCTGAAATTGCTACACTGAGCAAAAAAAAAATAAAAAAAAAATATATATAATATATATATATATATATATATATATATATATATATATATATATATACATAAAAAATGTGGTTAGGATAATATAAAATGCCCATATTTTGGTATATAGGACACAGTTGAATGTAATACCCTTTTAATATTTGTAGAAAAATAATTAAAGGGACATAATACATATATGCTAAAGCACTTGAAAGTGTTGCAGCATAACTGTACATAGCTGACTACAAAATATCACATGAACATCTTAGTGGCAAAAGGAAAATATTTTACCTCATAATTTGTTCAGCTCACAATAGTAAGTGCTCTGTGAAGCTCTAGTCAGTTGCACGTTGAAAAAAACAACAACAGCCAATCAACTTAATCAGTGCTGATGTCACACTTCGATTTACTGTGATCTTATAGGATTTCACTGAAATCTCACAAGATTTCATTGTAAATTTCCTTATAGTAATATTAAACTCAAATTTCACATAGATCATACAATTTTAAACAACTTTCCAATTTATTTTATTATAAAATTTGCTTTATTCTCTTAGTATACTTTGTTGAAGGAGCAGCAATGCATTTCTGGGAGCTAGATGAGCACATTGGGAGAGCCAATCTCAAGAGGCATATATGTGCAGCCACCAATTAGCAGCTAGCTCGCAGTAATGCATTGCTGCTCCTGATCCTACCTAGGTATTCTTTTAACAAAGGATTCCAAGAGAAGGAACCAAACTTGATAATAGAAGTAAATTGGAAAGTTGTCTAAAATTGCGTACTCTATCTGAATCATGAAAGAAACATTTTGGATTTCATGTCCCTTTAAACTGAAAAGGGAAATAACATGGTTGTGCATGCACATGATAGACACGCTCTTTTGCCAGTCCCAGGACTGGGGCCCGATCCGATATAAATCGTCGGCCGCAAAAGCCGGCGACGCCAAATTTTGCGCGGGTTTGGTATCCTATATACGGCGTAACTTAGAAGTTACGCGCGTATATTTCTGCCTTCGCCCGTCGTTTTTTGGCCCATAGACTGACATACAAAACACGCGCAGTTTGGTATCCAATATACAGCGTAAGGACTTACGCGCACAGATTTCAGAAAATCTACTCCATTCTCATCACGCCACAAATTGCAGCCGCAGGAGCCCTTGCACTGACTAAAAAACCAACGTAACTCCCTGGAAGCCTTAACAAACACATACATTTAAGCAACATCTCAAGGTTAAAGGGACAGTATACTATGATATTTCTTTTTTAAGGTTTATTTGTGTATTTGAAATAGTCAAATGGATTGAGCTTGTAGGTACTTTATCACATTGGGGACATATACTTGCTTATTTACTGTAAATTGGATTACCTTCATCTCTTTAGAACCCACTGGAGTTCCCTTAAAGGAACCTTCATTCGTCGGGAGTTCGTCGGTGAAGAAGGATGTTCCACGTGGGCGGGATGAAGATAGAGCTGGAAAAAAGAAGATTGAAGATGCCGCTTGATAGAAGACTTCAGCCGGATGATGGACCTCTTCAGCCCCCGCTTGGATGAAGACTTCAGCCGGATGATGGACCTCTTCAGCCCCCGCTTGGATGAAGACTTCAGCCGGATGATGCACCTCTTCAGCCCCCGCTTGGATGAAGACATCGCCCGGAAAGGATGAAGACTTCGGAGCCTCTTCTGGACGGATTGGTGATACCCGGCGTGGTGAAGATAAGGTAGGAAGATCTTCAGGGGCTTAGTGTTAGGTTTATTTAAGGGGGTAAATAAATAAGTAAATTTGCATAAATAAATTTATTTAAATTTATTTAAGGGGGGTTTGGGTTAGATTAGGGGTATGTGGGTGGTGGGTTGTAATGTTAGGGGGGGTATTGTATGTTTTTTTTTACAGGCAAAAGAGCAGAATTCTTTGGGGCATGCCCCGCAAAAGGCCCTTTTAAGGGCTGGTAAGGTAAAAGAGCTTTACAATTTTTATTTTAGAATAGGGTAGGGCATTTTTTTATTTTGGGGGTCTTTGTTATTTTATTAGGGGGCTTAGAGTAGGTGTAATTAGCTTAAAATTGTTGTAATATATTTATAATGTTTGTAAATTATTTTTTTATTTTTTGTAACTTACTTCTTTTTTTATTTTTTGTACTTTAGTTAGTGTATTTATTTGTATTTAATTGTAGATAATTGTAGATAGTTTTGTTAATTTATTTATTGATAGTGTAGTGTTAGGTTTAATTGTAACTTAGGTTAGGATTTATTTTACAGGTAATTTTTTATTTATTTTAACTACGTAGCTATTAATTAGTTATTAACTATTTAATAGCTATTGCACCTGGTTAAAATAAATTCAAAGTTGCCTGTAAAATAAATATTAATCCTAATATAGCTACAATATAATTATTATTTATATTGTAGCTATATTAGGGTTTATTTTACAGGTAAGTATTTAGCTTTAAATAGGAATAATTTATTTAATAAGATTTAATTTATTTTGTTAGAATAAAATGATATTTAACTTAGGGGGGGTGTTAGTGTTAGGGTTAGACTTAGCTTTAGGGGTTAATACAGTTATTAGAGTAGCGGCGAGGTCCGTCGGCAGATTAGGGGTTAATACTTGAAGTTAGCTGTCGGCGATGTTAGGGAGGGCAGATTAGGGGTTAATACTATATATTATAGGGTTTTTGAGGCGGGAGTGAGGCGGATTAGGGGTTAATAACTTTATTATAGTAGCGGTGAGGTCCGGTCGGCAGATTAGGGGTTAATAATTGTAGGTAGGTGGCGGCGACATTGGGGGGGCAGATTAGGGGTTAATAAATATAATATAGGGGTCGGCGGTGTTAGGGGCAGCAGATTAGGGGTACATAGCTATAATGTAGGGGTCAGCGATAGTGGGGGCAGAAGATTAGGGGTTAAACAGTGTAAGGTTAGGGGTGTTTAGACTCGGGGTTCATGTTAGGGTGTTAGGTGCAGACTTAGAAAGTGTTTCCCCATAGGAAATAATGGGGATGCGTTAGGAGCTGAACGCTGCTTTTTTGCAGGTGTTAGGTTTTTTTTTCAGATCAAACTGCCCCATTGTTTCCTAAGAGGGAATCGTGCACGAGCACGTTTTTGAAGCTGGCCGCGTCCGTAAGCACCGCTGGTATTTAGAGTTGCAGTGGCGTTAAATATGCTATACGCTCCCTTTTTGGAGCCTAACGCAGCCCTTCTGTGAACTCTAAATACCAGCTGTATTTAAAAGGTGCGGGGAAAAAAAAGCATGCGTAGCTAACGCACCCCTTTGGCCGCAGAACTCTAAATCTAGCCGTTAGTGTACTAAAACACACCTCACATGGATGTGGATGACAATTATATGGTAAATAACAGAGGACACGATTTATGTTGAAATATAACAATATTTTTTTTTTTTAGGCTTCTTAGATGAGGGGGCTGAGGTGCCTGGAGTGGCTCTCCTGGTTCTCCTGGGTTGTGTGGATTCAGATGATTCAGCTGGAGTGCTGGCCACAGATGAGACGCTGGAGGCAGTGTCCTGCTGGTGTGTGAAATGCTCCACCAACACACCCAACAGTTGGTTTTGTTCCCACCTTCTGTTGTCAGTCTGCATCTGCCTATCCGAAATAACTCTCAGCATCTGAGACTGGTTTTGGACTATACCACTTAAAGATGCTGCCATGTCCCGTTGCAGCTCAATGGAACGCTGGAGTAAAATCTGTTGGCTTCTGTAAAACCTGCCTTGGTCTCTCTCTCTTCTCTCGCAGCTTGCTATGAGCCTCCTCTGGAGGGAAATGTATTCGTCGCCCAGTGCAGAATACAGAGGATCTACAGGCTGTTCACCATCACCAGCAGGGATTATAGGCGCAGGTTCACCTCTAGCTGCTGTTGCATCTGGAACTATGACAGCTGGTGCTTCAGGAGGAACTACGACAGCTGGTGCTTCAGGAGGAACTATGACAGCTGGTGCTTCAGGAGGAACTACGACAGCTGGTGCTTCAGGAGGAACTACGACAGCTGGTGCTGCAGGAGGCTGGATGTGGTTAAAGAGATAACCACAGAAAGGAGTACACTTGTAGCACTCAAGAGCTTGTGACTTTATGCTTTTTTATTCATAAGGGTCAAAGTGGTGAATAAAGTGGTAGAATGTTAGTAAAGACAACACTAGTTCCCTATTATACTAAATCTAACTAATTAAAACTTAACGTTTATTAATTCACAGTGCTAAAATTTGCGGAAAACAAAAAATCAATTAAAAACACTTAACCAAAGTGTGCTAAATAAGATTATGTAAAGTAATAGAGTGGGCTAATAATACCAGGGTGAGAGTCTCTATTTGGATTATTCTCTGTAGGGAGGTCGTATAATGTGGGTACAATCGACAGGGGGTTAAATATACTTATTAAATGAAGTCCGGATCAGTACTTAGTATATAGTACCTATGTGACCCCTATCTTATGTGTCAGTACTGACAGCAGCTGACTGGAGATATTTTGGATGTGAGCTCTCTAAGGATTTAATATCCTTACTTTATAATTAGAACCGTTTGGAGTAGTATTGTAACTATAAAGTGGTTAGACAATATTGACTCCTTAGGGTTGGGGTTGACACTTAAGTTTGTTCCCTCAGAGCTTGTCTGATAGATACCATGTATGGTGGGATTGGGTTGAATGAAATAGGTTATAAATCCTATATTGTGGGTCTACTTGTGTATTATGCCACCTGAAAGTATAGTTTATCATTCAACGTAGATACCAGAGTTCGGGTGTGTATTGTAATACTGACCTGCTTATTCAAACAGGACTAGCAGGATAACACGTAATTGATTTCATAGGCTAGATAATAGTATGTGTTATCAGAATCTCTCAAACTACGATTCTGAATTAATATTAGCCAGTGGAGGTAGTTTAATACGTGTGGTTGGTTGTGACTAGATTGACTCTATATCAATATTGGTTGTCAGAATCTCCCAAATTGAGATTCTAAATCTATGTCACTAAATATAATAGTTTCAAACATATAATTATTTGTGACTAGGATTTACTTGTGTCCTGTGGTTATAAAAGTTATTTCGATAGAGTTCAATAGATATTTGGTTCATAGCTCAATTGATGCAGCAATATGTGTTACAAATTTTGTTACATTTTATCATTTCTGAATGTGTTCGTGTAAGTACAATTTAATTGCTGAAAAAACTACCTGCAACTTTTCAATTAGAGTTGTGAAGTTTTGTTAACATGTAGTAAACCGCTTCTAATGTCCTCTATTTTTCTGATAATATGTTAGCTATCTCTTAGCTTTTAGGAGAAATATCTTAGGCTTGATTTTTTATACGTTTGTTAAAGTCACAGTATTTATATTCTTGGAAAACAACACCCACTTGTACTCTGTTAGTGTCTAGTATTTAGGTTTTGAATGATTGAGATTTAATAGTGTTTGTACATTTTAATGTTATAGTGTTGCTCTCTTATGGAGTGACTACCCTCGCTATTTTGTTAGTAAGCGTTATTGTTTTGTTATTTTCAAATATCACCCATCACCATTCTGTTAGTAAGCATAGTTCTTATCACGGTGTAGAATCAGATTTTTATTATACAATATCTCCCACCAGTACGAGGATAGAAAGCATTATTGTAGTAACGGTATACAGCCTGTTTTGTTGCTGGTTGTGTGCTTACTGGTAAAGCCCAGTGTTACTCTTGTTTTCTTTTGGCGCTTTTTTTAAAATTTAAAAAGTTTAGCCGTTAATGCTATCTTACACACAGGCAATAGCTGTAATTTAAAAAGTAGCCATTTCTATCTTGTAGCCAATACTATATTGATCCCATGTCAGTCTTGAATACAACTGACCTCCCTGGTTTTCGTTTTAAGTTAAATAGAGACTCGAGTATATTGCCTCAATTAAATAACAAATTTACATTTAGCATTACTAATGGTTAGCATCTAAAAATACAGGAGTTCGCAATGACTCCTCACCATTTCCCTAAATCCCTAACATGTTTCGCCGTCTAACACGGCTTTTTCAAAGGGTTATCGCGATTGCACTGTTTGCATACGCCTTTTAAACCCGATTGGTAGTTAGCTTCATCCAATGGGAAGTAGCTGTGCAGGTGGGATGATCATCATTCAGTCGCAAGCCTTCTGGGTAATGTAGTTTTATGCGAGGCTTGATTGTGACACTGAGTTTTACTGGTGCCAGAAATTATTTACGTCTATAATTGACGTTTAAACGTTATCTTTAGCCTTGATTTAGACCGGATTAATATGTTGGATATATTGCTCAATTAATTTACCACACTATTGTTATGTGTTTTATTCGAAGGGACTCAATGTATTCTCTTCATGATTACTTTTATAAACAGAAAAGTCTTATTATTTGTTACATAAAGAAGAAGTCAATAGCAGAATACAAATTTTATTGTGGTAATCTTTACTTTAAATAAAGAAGTAAAAAGAGGTGAAACAGTGATAGTTTGACACTGTATACCATGTGTTTCTTATTTGTTATACTATTGATGGATCCTAAAGGTGCTATTATTATGCTTAGATGGGACCTAAAAAAATAGTCATAATAAATAACTAGAACTAATATACATAAGTAAAAGATAGTGCATAGAATATGCTCTAATGTGCACTAAATTGTGAGTGAAAGGAATTATAATATTTCACAAAATTGTGTCTTATAATAGGCTTTGTATGATTCAGTGATTTAAACATATTTTTAAGGGGAAATTGTGACGTGATTATGGGTAAGTGTCCCTGTGGGTAATATTGGTATTAGTCTTTGGTGTTGACGTCCTAAAATTTTTATTTATAAAATTAAATATTTAAATGGGTGGTTAAATCGGCAGGAGTGGGAGAGGGAGAAAGTGAAAGTTAATAAACAAAGAGGAAAAAGAAAAAACGTGTCATAGTGCAAGAAAAGGTGCTAAGATGTATTGGGATTGCTGTGTCTCCAGATATTGATCCCATTTTCGTTATTATATTTGATGATATTTACCACTATGTCATAAGATAATGTCAATTCTCACATTTCCTGATTATGATGATTTTATTATCTTTAATTTTATGTCTTTTAGGGAGATATATCAATTGAATTCTCACTTGGCCATAATGGTCAGATGTTTAGTGGTTATAGTTTCGTAGAGTCGTTTGTATTCTCATTGATTTTTGTGCCCTATCCACTTGTATCACTGGCTACAGTAATCTGAAATATGATGATTGTAATTCAGTTAGGGTCATATTTGTTCTACCTTTGAATCTCAAGTATATATAATCATCTATTATTGACATAGTGGATTCTTCTACATTATATCCTAGCTATTGGCTCCTTTGATTTATTAGTCTTCTTCTATTTGATTCATTATTGAAGCTTTTGAGCTTGATAGAATCTATTGTTATGCGTTCCTGTTTTCTTTCATATCTACTTAACAATATACTGTTTGTTATAGAATAGTATAGTATGTGTCATGTTTTCTATTCTTGATGTTTTACGTATTCTTTTAGCTTTTTCCTTTATATTGTTGGTTGTCTTCTGCATATTTTTCTTATTGTCATTATAATTTCAAGAGTAAATATAATTCTTGTATTTTGGAAATATTTTATATTGATTTATTGCTCTTTAAGGAAAAGAGCTAAAATTATTTTATTTATTATTGGAGTTAAAGTTTAAAGAGTATATCTAACTCTTGTATTTTGAAGATATTTTATGTGGAATAGTTACACTTTAAAGGAAAGGGCTGAAATTATTTTGTTCGTTGAGTCCATGTGGTTGGACACTGTTGAGCAAAAATATCCATTTTGTCTCTGCTTGTAATAATCTTGTTTCCAGGTCACCTCCTCGAATGCCTAGGGAGATTTTTTGTAGGCCAAAGCATTTTACTTCATTTTGTCTTGATTGATGATGATTGAGGAAGTGTCTGGCCACAGAAGTAATTTTTTTGCCATCCTTGAGGTCCTTGTCGGCATTTTTAATATTCCTCAGGTGCTCCTGAAGTCTGGTTCTTATTTTTCTTGTTGTCATTCCAACGTAATATTTCTTACATTTACATTGGAGGGCATAAATAACCCCTTCTGTATGACAATTTATATATTTATTGATTTTGTGTTTTTTATCAAATCTGTCTGTGATAGAATCTATCTTCAACATGAAGCTACAGGTGCTACAAGTGCCACATTTGTATGTGCCTGGTTTAAAGGCATTTCTTGTTTTAGGGCCTTGGTAGTGGCTTGGACTGACCAGGTCTTTTAGATTTTTCGTTCGTCTATAGCCTACTTGTACTCTATCTTCCAGCAATTTCCCCAAAATTGGATCCGATTTTAGGATGTGCCAATGCTCGTTAATCACATTAGTGATTGCTTTAGAGTTGGGGTTATAGGTAGTTATAAACCTTACTTTACTGTCGGATTTCTTGGGTTTAGTTTCAAGTAGAGAAGTTCTTTCTGTCTTTCTTGCCCTGAATTCTGCCTTTTTAATGGACCTTTTACTATATCCACGTTGTATTAATCTTTCTCTGAGTTCCTTTGCTCTTTGATTGTAATTAGCTTCATTTGAGCAGTTTCTACGCATTCGTAGGAACTCTCCAGTTGGTAGTGCTCTTATGGTGTTAGGTGCATGTGCACTGGTGCTTTGTAAGAGGCTATTTGTTGCTGTTTTTTTGCGATGAACATCTGTAAGCAGATTTCCTTGGTCATCTTTTGTTATTAAAAGGTCCAAGAAGGCAATTGATTTTTGGTTAGCTTCATGTGTCAATTTGATATTAAATTTGTTGTTATTTAGCACCTGGAGGAATGCATCTAGTTCTTCTTTTGAACCCTCCCATAGGAACAGTACATCATCAATGTACCGCAGCCATAGGGGTATGTACTTTAGGAAATGATCATTAGTGTCAGAGAAGACTGTACTGTGCTCCCACCACCCTAAAAATAGGTTGGCGTACGTGGGAGCACAGGCCGTCCCCATGGCAGTTCCACGGATTTGTAAGAAGAATTGATGGTTAAATGTGAATGAATTGTGTGTCAGGACAAATTTTAATAGTTCCAGAACAAATTTGTCATGTTCAATATTTTCTTCGGATCCCATTTTTAGAAAATAATCAATTGCTTGAGGAACTATGACAGCTGGTGCTGCAGTAGGAACTATGACATCTGGTGCTTGCTGAGGAACTATGACAGCTGGTGCTTGCTGAGGAACTATGACAGCTGGTGCTTGCTGAGGAACTATGACAGCTGGTGCTGCATGAGGAACTAAGACAGCTATATGCTCCTCTTCATATGCTGGAGCTCTTCCAAGGGAAGTGGATGGTGGAGCTCTCCGGGTGGACTGGTAGTCCCATTGCCGACTGGTGTGCGACCACTCAGCCTGTCCAGTTTGTATGTCCTGTTGGTAAAAGTCCTGACTGGCCTGATAATGGGAGGGAGGGGGGGAAAGACATCTACCCTTTGGGGATGACTTGGCTCCCCCTCAAAACCAAAAGAATAGTCCTCCGGCCAGGGCTCCTCTTCCAATGTTGGTGGCATGACGTCTGGGTCCTCAACAGAGGCAATCCAACCCAGCTCATGCCTGGGAGCATACTGTTGATGGATTCTCTGGCCTGGTGGTTGCGGTGGAGGCATTCTCTGGCCTGGTGGTTGCGGTGGAGGCATTCTCTGGCCTGGTGGTTGCGGTGCAGGCATGCCCGTTTGCAACCTGGTGACAGGAGGTTCTGTGGAGGAGTCAAATGATGAGAGGTATTAGTACAATCAGATATATAGATCCATGTGGGCATACAATGTACATTGATACATGCTAGGGCCTATACTCATTCTCATGTCAAACTCTATAACATGCATGTGCACATTGTGATTTGTGATATGAGGGATTTTAATATGCAAAGTATACATGTATGTGTTTCATACAATAGTTCTGTGTACATGTCAGTGATGGAGAAAATGTGTTCTTTAAGTGACACTATGGTCACACAATTTCCTTTAGCCTGATGTAGGCACATAACGTGCTTTCTTGAGCTAAAAGTATTGTGATGGCTATAGTGTCCATTTACTGAAAACTCTACATGTGGCTTGTGGCCTGTGTTACTCTGAGACATGTTAGTATTTAACTATTCCACCTCATATCCTGAATTTCAATGTGTTAAGTAGCATTAAATGGACATTAAACCCATTTGTATTCTTTCATGATTGAGCTAGAGCATGCAATTTTAAACAACTTTGTAATTTACTTCCATTACCTAATTTGCTTCATTCTCTTGATATTCTTACCTGAAAAGCATATCTAGATAGGCTCAGAAGCTGCTGATTGGTGGCTGCACATCAATGCCTCATGTGATTGGCTCACCCATGTGCATTGATATTTAATAAACAAAGAATAACAAAATAATGAAGCAAATTAGATAATAGAAGTAAATTGGGATGTTGTTTAAAACTGTATTCTCTATCTGAATAAAGACATAAAAAGATTTGGTTTAATGTCCCTTTAATGTGAAATATAATTGTAGATGTTTTTGTTAGTAGGCCAAATACCATGCTCCTCATTGTGTACATGAATGTGTGACATTAAAGGATGTTATATCTCAAATACATATAATACTGGTGTGTGGGCTGTTACTCACCAGCATGCTGTGCTGATGTTGCAGCCCCTGAGTCACGAGCCCCTGGAAGTCCACGGACTGCTGTGACGCTCAGGGACCTGCGAATGATCTCCTGCCACTCATTATATTCCGCCTCCTGGGGAGGATCACCGCCTGTTCCTCTCTGGTACATGGCTTCTTGGCCCATTTTCTCCTTCACCCGCCTCTTGCAGTCATTCCACCTTTTCTTGAGCCCATCCACATTCCTCCTCTGCTGGGCCACGCTGTTGACTGCCTCCTCGACATTCAGCCATGCATCTCTACGCCTTCGGGCAACCCCTTTGCCCTTCTCTTGGCCAAAGAGGGCAGTGTGGTTCTCCATGACGGCCTGGACTAGCGCAAGGTTTTCGGCAAAAGAGAAGTTGGGGCACCTCATGCGCTCCTCGTCCTGGGCCACCTGGCTCCCTCCCTGGGATGTCCCTGGTGTGGGTTCCTCCCTATCCTCTCCCTCCTCCCCCCTTCTATCCCCATGTGCACCCTCTGTCCCTCTTCTAAGTATGCCTGGTCTCGGGGCAGCCCCACTCCCATCATCCCTTCTGGCTCTCCCTCTCCCCACTCCACTTACTCCCTGACGGGGACCCTGCTGCTCCTCCTGTCCATAATCCTCTCCCTGCAACTCCCCTTCCCTCCTCCCCCCCGCCCTAGCTCTCCCTGTCATCCTCAAACTACACACACTCACACACTCACACTCACTCCCACTTCAATCACACACAATCACAACCAAACACTCAGCCTATCACACTGTAAAAGATAAATAAAATGTGTGAGGTGTTATAAAAAAAAGTGTTGTGTATTTTGTATATGTGTGTATGCAAAATGTGTGCAATATGTAAAAAAAAGTGTAAGTAAATGTACAGGCTTAACAATCCAACAATCCGACCTAACTAACTGAATGAAATGCTCCTCTCTCACTGCTCTTACCTCTAATCTCTCTACTCGCTGTAGTGTGCTTTAGCTCCAAGAACCAACCAAACGCAATAAAGAAAATGGCGGATGCGCATGGGTTTATGTATGGATTTTGAATCGCGTAATTACGTGGCGCATCTTTTAGAACTGGCCGTTATTTTTTAAGATTCGTAGCCTAATTTGCATCAAACTACTCTCTATTGAGACTTTACATGAACAAAATACTGGCGTAAGTACTTGTGACGACTAAAATGTGTATTTGCGCACATTTTAGTTGATCGCTGGTTTTTCATACTTACGCCAGTTTAGCATCTGACGGCGCAGTATATTGGATAGCTCGAGTTTGGAGGTGAAATTACGGGCGGGTTCCCTCGCTTGGGCCGAAAACTACGCCGTATATCGGATCGCGCCCCTGATTGGCTGCTCAAAGTTCCTTTACAATGAGATGTGGTTACTGAGGAAATTTTGAAGTAAAATATATTCCTTTTTACATAGAGATGATATCTTCTAGTCACCTTTTTACAGATTTGCTGCAATGCTTTTAAGCACTTCAATATTTGGCTATCATATCCCTTTAAATAAAATTCCTCATAAAGAAATTAATAATAAACAAATTACATAGGAACAGCTACAACTGCTCTGCAGCATCTGTACAATTATATTAAAACATGTGAGAGTCTGTAAAGGCACGATCACGTTCAAAATGAATTGAGTGTCATTTCACCTAACTTTCCAAACATTTTGTTATTGGGATTTTCTGCTGTTAGTATATGTAGTTATGTGCCCCACTACATGCCATCTAGCACATCAAACGAGAAGTTTGTTTTCAGACAGTCTACACCAGAATTGTTATTGTTTAAAAAGATAGATAATCCCTTTATTACCCATTACCCAGTTTTGCATAACCAACGCAGTTATATTAATACACGTTTTACCTCTGTGAATACATTGTATCTAAGCCTCTGCAGACTGCCCCCTTATCTCAGTGCTTTTGACAGACATGCAGTTTAGCCAATCAGTGCAGACTCCTAAATAACTCCACTGGAGTGAGTACAATATTATCTATATGACACACATGAACTAGTACTGTCTAACTGTGAAAAGCTTTGAGCTAAGGGGCGGTTTTCAACGGTTTAGAAATCAGTTTGAGCCTACCTAGGTTTAGCTTTTCAAAAATACCACCAAGCGAAGAAAGCAAATTTAATGTTAAAAGTCAATTGGAAAGTTGTTTAAAATTGCATGCCCTATCTGAATCATGAAAGTTTAATTTTGACTTTATTGTCCCTTTGAGCATGTGAAATTTAGAAATACTATATTTCCCCTAGGAAGTATTTCATCTTGTGGATGCACCTTGCCATTTCAAAGTTGATGGGGCTGTCACATTTTTAATTTATCTTTTCTTTTTTTTTTACATTTTCAAAGTTTTCTTTTGTGGACTGTTTTATAGAGGGTGTATTTATTCATGTTTCACTGGTTGCAAAATAGAGTCAACCTAAATAAAGGGACATAATACCCATATGAAAAATCATTTGAAAATTATGCAGCATAACTAAAAAATTTGACAAAAAAAACTCATGTCAAAAAGGAAGATATTTTAATCTCAAAATGTCTTCAGTTTACCGTAGCATGTGCATTATTCTTCAGCTACTGTCAGCTGCACGTTGACATTTTTTTTAGAGAATCAGCTTCATCAGTGCTGATGTCACACTTTGCATTACTGTGATCTCATGAGATTTCACTAAAATGCCAAGAGATTTCATAGCAAACTTCCTTAAAATGAGGAAGGAAATAGCATGACTGTGCCTTCTCATGCCAGATGCATGTTCATTTGCAAGTCCCAGGACCAGGCTTCTTAAGGTCCCTTTACAATGGGATGTAGCTAGTGAGGATATTTTGAGGTAATATATCTTCCTTTTTATATATAGATATTTTTAAGTGATATTTTCTAGTCAGCATTTTACAGCTCTGCTGCATCATTTAGAAAGTGCTTTAACATTTGGGTATCATGTGCCTTTAATTATAATGGAGTAGATCTCACACCTTGCAGCTGTGATGAAGGACAGTTACATTTTAAATTCTGATAAACTTGGCTTGCAGAGTAATGGTGATTTTTTTCCCACTGATATATTAGATTCATCAATATATTATATTGAAGGTAGGCCTATGATATCCAGGTTTAGGGTATGGTGGCCTGTTCATAGTGTAACAGTGTTCAAAACTGGCAAGTATCAGTGTAACTCTAAAACTATGGACACCATTTAAGAAGCTGCAAATTCACATGTTTTTGATAGCAGAATAGTAAATGCAGAGGGTAAATGCTGCAATGCTAGCCATTAAAGCAGTAGGACAGGATCCCTGGCTGGGAACCTTGTGTGCGCACACAGGAATATGCAATATTGTATTTTTCTTTGTTGTTGTTGTTTTTTGTTTGTTTTTTTACTTCTTCAACTTAATACATCATTTTATTGTCATTAGGAGGACTGCATTATGAGGAAGTACATACAATGTAAATGTTTTATTCATGCAAATTTTAAAATATAGTTACCACAAACTTACAATAACCAGTCTGTACCCAACTTACCTTAGCTCCTGAACCCTTTTGTCCATGGACACTGGCACCCACTTCCCCAGAAGCAACACAGGCTCAGGAGTAAGTCCGATTGACTATACAGTAGTCTTTGTGGGAACATTGAAGGGATAAAGTTAATTATTCCCTTTACTGTTAATTTTAAAATGGTATATACTCTTTCTAATTACAAATACTGTATTTTAATCTTCTAGATATTCTGTGAAACTGGGGCATACAAGTACCTTTACTCTGTAATGAACCTATGATTTTATTTGCTGTTTTTTCACTAAAGAAAGTTTTAATTGGCTAACCACAGTGTGCAAACAATATTGTTGTATACACTTGCATTTATTATTGCCTTATTAGAGGAGACTAGTATATTACTTGGAAAAAAAAAATGTTGAATCATTAATTACTAAATTCGAATTCAGACAAAACCCTGAACTTACACTTTATACTTGTCTAAACCACATTCTCACTCCACTTCCAGCAGTCACTTCCTGGGTGATAAATATACTATAATATATTTCACTGTCATGATGCACATTCAAACTATTTTTCCTGCAGTCAAACATTCAAATAAATTATGGACATTTTGTGTGTGAAGGAGTAAGAAGTTTATTAAGCTGGTTGGCACATTTTGCAATAACCAGGACAGGCTTATCTCATTTTCCTTCCAAGGAGCAAAGAAATATGGAAAAGCATCTCTTATTTGAAGTATTATTTTTCTTTACAAAGGCTAAAATCAGTTATACATTGATATGCACTTTCATGACAGAAATTTGACTAAAATAAATTTTGGATCGAGTTCGGAGTGTGTAATACATTTTAGTATTAAGAAAGTTTATGGCTTACATCATTACACAATTTTCCAAGATTGCGAAAAAAATTATATATTGTATATTAGTTCTATCTTATACTAGATGTCTTTTAAATTATTTTAAAAATCTTTTAAATTATTTTAAAAGTCTTTTAAATTTAGAGTAAGCAGATTGGATGAAAACTGGAAGTTCCCAGTTATGTTTCTAGTCTCTACAGACCCTAAAAACTTGAAATAAATCCATTCAGTAGTTATGTTAAAGGAATTTACCATGACGCAAAAAAAATAGTGTGCTCAAATAAAACCTTTAATATATTAATTAATTTATTCAAGGTTGTTCCAAACAGTACTTATAGAAAAACAAATAAAAAAAGGAAAGTTCACCAATATGAGAACTCAGTCCAAAGTATGAACAGACTGCCTTAAAAAATAATGTGAAAGAGCACCATGTGCATAATTCTGTAAAAATTCATATCTCAACACATACAAAGTGGTCTATTTATGATAGTGCAGATGGACATGATCACAAAGACCGCTGCTCCATAACCTGTCCGCCTGCTCTGAGCAGCCGGACAGACATTGCCGGGTTGATTGGGGTTGATTGACACCTCCCTGCTGGTGGCCGATTGGCCGTGAGTCTGCAGGGGGCAGCGTTGCACCAGCAGCTCTTGTGAGCTGCTGGTGCAATGCTGAATACGGAGAGCGTATTGCTCCCCGCATTCAGCAAGGTCTGGCAGACCTGATCCGCACTGTCGGATCAGGTCCGCCAGACTTTGTTAAATAGAGGCCTTATTCTGTACTAACGATAAAACAAGAATCCTCCTCTCATTAATTATCTGCAGAAATTATTATTTCTCTATTCTACTGACATTCCTCTCACCCTTCTTTAATTTCCCCTCCAAACCTCTTTCTTACATGGCGTTCATCTGATCCTCTTATCCCCCCAAAAAACTTTCCTCTACAATTGTTGTAGTGCATTGTTCATACCAGCTTCAGTTCCATTTGCTTCTATTTTGGGGGAGGGGCAAAAACTTACCCTACTCCATGGTTGTTCCAGATAGCTGGGGACTGAGTAAGGGGATAGATCAAATGTAAGAAGCAAAAGAGGTAGTAGTGCTGTAGCACTTCTGGCATACAAAGATACATGGCTACAGGGGACATATATATGATCTGAGATCTCACAATGACATAAAGATGGCTTAAAAGGTGGCTACATAGACTCTTAATCTAATCTGAGCTCTCACTTGGGCATATTTATAGCATGATGTGGCTGCAGGGACCTCACATCTGATCTGATGCGTAGTTGGCATAATGGTCCAGCCAGCGTCAAATGTTCCAAAGCTACAGGTAAAAATATTCACCTGTATGTTTATACTTTGGGGCCAAATTACCAATGTGCGAGCCAACATGATCCAATATTGCGGATCATGTCTGCTGCACATCGAAAAATGCAGACAGCATACGCTCTCTGCATTTATCATTGCACCAGCAGTTCTTGTGAACTGCTGGTGCAATGCAGCCCCTTGCAGATCCACGTCCAATCGGCCACTAGCAGGGGGTGTCAATCAACTTGATCGTATTCGATCGGGTTGATTTCTGGCGATGTCTGTCCGCAGGCCTCAGAGCAGGCGGACAGCTTATGGAGCAGCGGTCTTTAGACCACTGCTTCATAACTTGTGTTTCCGTTGAGCCTGAAGGCTCGCCAGAAACACGGGGCATCAAGCTCCGTATGGAGCTTGATAAATTGACCCCAAAGACTTAAATAAACAAATTTAACTCAAAGCCACTTGTGGAGGGAAAACAGTACTTTATAAATGTGACATTAAATGGTGATTGAATTAAGCTGCACAGTACATGTGGAGCACAAGAGAGCAGCTATTTAAAAGTTAATTCGACCATAAGTAACCACAGTACATGAAGGGCTCCAAATATTAAGTATTAGCAAAATGAGTTCATACAGCAAGCTTCCAAAAGTCACATAAAATAATACAAACAGGTGCAATTGGTGCATTTTAAGTTCCAAGATGGTAGGTTAGAAATACAAACTTTAGTAGTTTAGTTGTTCATACACAGGTTAAAAATGGCCAAAACAAAATACATGTTGTAGAGTTCAGACATCCCCACGCATTACACTCCGATGCAGTAAGTAGAGACCAACCTCAAGAAGACAACACGTCTTCAGGAATTATTATGAATGCTGTGTACATAACCATCCAGTTGGCTCTTGAATAGCACAAATCTCGCCACAAGCTTATTCCAACTATCGTAATGAGTTCCAGACATGGACACCAAGAGCCTCTCAAAATGTACTACTCAAAAATTGCACAGCTCAAATACATTTTTATCTGCCCTAGTCACATCCAGTTGCAAGTTAAGGTCAATAGAATTATTTTTGTCTCATAACTAATCACTTCTCAAGCTCTGTTGTGAGGGATACTAGCATCACAAAAATTATTTAAAAAAACGTTACAAAACAAAACAATGAAAATGTAAAAAATAAAAAAACTCTTGAAAAAACAATGACTTCTTAGTGCACAGAATAAAATTTGGCAAAAGAAAAACAAATAGAGTCTTTAAGTATTTTTCATGTTTGGTGTTAGTGTAGGTGCCCTCCCCCCCCAAACACCATTGGAATGCTCACAGTCAGTCCCTCTCTTGTATTCACAAGCTGCTAGATTACGAGTCTTGCGTTAGGGTTAAAAAGCAGCATTGAGAGGTCCCAATGCTGCTTTTTAACACCCGCTGGTATTACGAGTCTGGCAGGTACAGGTGTACCGCAAATCCCCTTACGTCAATTGTGTATCCTATCTTTTCAATGGGATTTGCCTAGCACTGGTATTATGAGTCTTGGAAGAAGTGAACGGTAGACCCTCTCCTGTCAAGACTTCTACCGCATTTAAAAGTCAGTAGTTAAGAGTTTTAAGGGCTAACGCGTAACATAAAACTCTTAACTAAAGTGATAAAAAGTGCACTAACACGCATAAACTACCTATTAACCCCTAAACCGAGCCCCCCCCCCACATCAAAAACACTTTAATAAATATATTAACCCCTAAACCGCCACACTCCTGCCTCGCAAACACTACTTAAATTTTATTAACCCCTAATCTCTAACATCGCCGACACCTACCTACATTTATTAACCCCTAATCTGCCACCCCCAACGTCGCCACTATTATATTAAAGGTATTAACCCCTAAACCTAAGTCTAAACCTAACCCCCCCTAACTTTAATATATTCTAAAATAATCTAAATAATATTACTACAATTAAATAAATTAATCCTATTTAAAACTAAATATTTACCTATAAAATAAACCCTAAGCAAACTACAATATAACTAATAGTTACATTGTATATAGCTTAGGGTTTATATTTATTTTACAGGAAACTTTGTATTTATTTTAACTAGGTACAATAGTTATTAAATAGTTATTAACTATTTAATAACTACCTAGTTAAAATAAATACAAATATACCTGTAAAATAAATCCTAACCTAAGTTACAATTACACCTAACACTACACTAACATTAAATAAATTACCTAAACTACCTACAATTAATTACAATTAAATTAAATAAACTAAAGTAAGAAAAACCCCCACTAAATTACAGGGAAAAAAAAGAATTACAAGAATTTTAAACTAATTACACCTAATCTAATCCCCCTAATAAAATAAAAAAGCCCCCCAAAATAATAAAATTACCTACCCTATACTAAATTGCAAATAGCCCTTAAAAGGGCCTTTTGCGGGACATTGCCCCAAAGTAATCAGCTCATTCACCTGTAAAAGAAATACAATACCCCCCCAACATTAAAACCCACCACCCACACACCCAAACCCACTATAAAACCCACCCAATCCCCCCTTAAAAAAACCTAACACTACCCCCCTGAAGATCTCCCTACCTTGACCTCTTCACCCAGCCGGGCACAAGTGGACCTCCAGAGGTGCAGAAATCTTCATCCGATCCGGGCAGAAGAGGTCCTCCAAGCGGCAGAAGTCTTCATCCAGACGGCATCTTCTATCTTCATCCATCCGGAGCGGAGCGGGTCCATCTTCAATCCAGCTGATGCGAAGCCATCCTCTTCAAACGAAGTCCAAGCGAAGAATGAAGGTTCTTTTAAATGACGTCATCCAAGATGGCGTCCCTTGAATTCCGATTGGCTGATAGGATTCTATCAGCCAATCGGAATTAAGGTAGGAAAAATCATATTGGCTGATCCAATCAATTCCAGGGTTGAACAGGTGCAATAAAAAACTCCCAAAGAGTTCAGAGATGATAGATACACATCAAAAAAAGCAGCAGCAAGTGTATAGATTAAAAATATACTTTAATAAAAGTGACGCATTTCTCAGCCTCTGCAAATCTGCAGGGGGCGGCATTGCAAAAGCAGTTCACCAGAACTGCTTGTGCAGTGTTAAATGCAGACAACTTATCATGTCAGCGTATCAGCATATCGTATATATATATGTATATTTATATGTGTGTATGTATATATATATATATATATATATATATGTGTATATATGTGTGAAGATTATTGTTTGCACATAGAGCTTGCTTGTAAAGATGCTTCACATGTGAGTCAAACTGGGAAAAGGCCACATCATAGAAATCACTGACCACAATACTATTGAATTCCAGTGCAAAGGGTGCCGGACTCCTATTGTAGCCTCCTGTGTTCTAGGTTTGTTAAGCTATCAATGTATTTTAATAATAATTTAATAACTATTATTGGAAGGTATTAGGTAGCATAAGACATAACACATCAGATGTATCTGTAGGGTTTTAATAAAAAGTGGGCCCTATAGAAAAAAACTTAATTTAGATCCCACCCACACACCAACATGAAATATACTCAGCACTGAGTAACTTATAGTAATAGTTTTAGTAAAAATAATTATTTGTGCTACAAATATATTTGCCCAAATTAAACTTAATTAAAATCCTCTTTAGACATGTGCATTCAGTTTCATCACAAATGCAGATCCATGATGAAACAGGGATATTTGCTTGGTTTTTACAAAACAAATATCCAAATGAATGCACCCCGACATTGAAATAAAATAAATGTTGTTATTATTCCTTTGTTTCCTTTAAATAGTTAAACACTTATCATTAGTGCACTGGAGAGTTGCACTAACCCAGTCCTCTTCTTCACTGTGCCAAGCCTGCACTAAAGATGAAGGCGCATATTTATCAAGCTCCGTACAGAGCTTGATGCCCCGTGTTTCTGGCAAGCCTTCAGGATCTCCGGAAACACAAGTTATGAAGCAGTGGTCTAAAGACCGCTGCTCCATAACCTGTCCACCTGCTCTGAGGCCTGGACAGACATTACCAGAAATCAACCCGATCGAATATGATCGGGTTAATTGACACCCCCGGCAATCTGCAGGGGGCGGCATTGCACCAGCAGTTCACAAGAACTGCTGGTGCAATGATAAACGCTCAGAGCGTATGCTGTAGGCATTTATCGATGTGCAGAGGACATGTTCCGCAATATCGGATCATGTCCGCGGGCACAATGGTAATTTGGCCCCGAAGTATAAACCTATAGGTGAACATTTTTACCTGTAGCTTTGGAACGGAAACAAATGTAAATGTTCTACGAATATTTAGAATTTGTTTAGTTTCAAACAAAATAAATACCCAATAGTAAAACCAGGGAAACTAATATTCTTTCCAAAAAATGTTTCATGCCCCTGAAATCTCCTTTGTGTTAACTATATGACCAATTGCCATCTTAAGATTGGATATTTGGCGCTGGCTGGACCATTATGCCAACTACGTATCAGATCAGATGTGAGGTCCCTGCAGCCACATCATGCTATAAATATGCCCAAGTGAGAGCTCAGATTAGCTTAATGGTCTATGTAGCCACCTTTTATGCAAGATCCTTGTCTATGAGGTTTCCAAGGATTGATTATGACCTATGTATTCCCATTAAGTCATCTTTTTTTTTTTTTTATTCAATAGTTTTTATTGGGTTTCAATTACAAGATATAACAGCAAATTATTCATAGTTGAAAACAGTGATAATATCAGATATCAACATTATAGTAATATGAATATATTTTTAAAATTTAAACTAGTAACTAGTTCCCTAATATATTGCCCAGTCATTTTCGGTGACAGAAAAGAAGGAGAAAAGAAAAAGAGAAGAAGAAAAAAAAAAAGAAAAAAAGGGGAAAACATGCAATATAGGTCGCCAGACCCTAACTATAAATTCAAAACAATTTATTCAAGGTGAGTAAGACCTTGCTCCCAGATAAAGAGTAGATCTGCAAAGTAATCCTGCTTGCCTAAATAATGGTAATGTTGCCTTTCTAGGGTTAGAATGTGATTAATTTCAGCAATCCACTGTGAATGAGTGGGGATCTTTTGTGTCTTCCAAAGCCTTGGAATTAGTCTTATTGCGCATGTAAGCATTACTTGAAGTAATTTTCTATGGTAGGTGCAAAATAATGGCGGTGTGATATTAAGTAATATAAGCTTAGGGCTAAGAACTATGTGCAGGCCTATGATCTTATGGATACTGCGTTCTACTTGTGTCCAAAAAGTAGCCAAAAGGGGGCAATCCCACCATATGTGTAATATAGTACCCGTCCCACCACAACGCCTCCAGCATGCAGAGGAAGCAGAGGGGTAGATGTTCCTAAGACGGTGAGGTGTCAGATACCAACGGGCAAGGATTTTATAGTTCAGTTCGGACAGGGACAAAGATGGAGAAGCTGAATGTGTCGTCTTGAAGCAAAGCTTCCAGTCATCGTCAGTAATAGTCTCTGGCAACTCCGAATTCCACTTCCCTACGAAAGCAGGTCGTTGATCTGGGAAAGAGCCTCTAAGTAATTTGTAAGATATTGAATGATGCGCTCTTTCAATTTCTGGGTTCACACATAGTCGCTCAAATGCCGTCAATTGTCTGGATACACTATTTCTATGCGTACTTTTGTTAAGTGCGTGTCTTATTTGAAAGTATGCATACCACTTCTGAAAGGGAGATCCCAACTCCTCACTTAACACTGATCTATCTTTAATCTCGCCTGACTCCAACACTAGGTATATGGGTATGTTGCCTAAATGTTCCTTATCATTAGTGTGGTCAGAAGCCGCATCTTGGAAAAAAATCTGATTACCCAATAAAGGGGTCAGAGGCGAGACCGGAGAAGAAATGTCTGTAAAATGTGTGATCACATGGTCCCACACATCAAATGTGGCCTTAATATAGCTATTTTGGTATGCAAGTATTGGTCTATGATTTTTAGGCAACCAAGCAATATCTCTCATATAGCTAGTCTGTAGCAGCGAACTTTCAATTTGTACCCATAGAGCCGATTGACAAGCATGGGACCAGGAGACCACTCTAGCCATATGAACAGCTTTATAGTAGTTCATAAGATTTGGAGCACCTAGTCCTCCATCTTCCCTCAGCAAGTAGAGAGTGTTTTGAGATACCCTAGGTCTCTTATAAGACCAGATGAATGAATTAATCATTCTTTGTTGAGATCTTAAAAAGGAGTTGGGCACAGCCATTGGCAGCGTCTGAAAAAGAAACAAATACTTCGGTATCAGCATCATTTTTACTGTGTTTATTCTTCCTCTCCAAGATAAATGACCTTGTCTATGCCATCCCTCTAGGAGGTTTTTCACCGAACCCTGAAGACTAATATAGTTAGCTTGAAATAGTTCCAGATAGTTACATGGGATCGTCGAGCCTAAATATTTAAGCCTATCCGTAATTCGAAATTCTGTGTGTGATCTTATATAGTCAATATCTTGTTGAGGCGTGTTTACCAGTAGTATTCCCGACTTTTCTATATTAACGGAAAAGTCAGATACTTGTCCGTATGCGTCTAAAGTCTGTATTAATGCAGGGATAGTAGAGGAAGGTGATTGCAGCGTGAGGATGATGTCATCCGCAAACAACAAACATTTTTGGGTGATATGATTATATTGTAAACCTAGTATGTCCGTGTTATCCCTGATTTTAGTAGCAAGAATCTCAATGGTGATTGCAAATAAGAGTGGCGACAACGGGCAACCCTGGCGGGTACCATTAGTTATGGAAAATGGATGTGAGATAGTCCCATTTACCCGGACCCTAGCTTGTGGGCTCGAGTACAATGCCTGAATTCTAGATATAAACGCAGCGGGAAAGCCAAATTTTGACAGAGCCCCCCACATGAAATTTCAGTTGACCCTGTCAAAAGCCTTCTCGGCGTCAGTTGACAAAAGCGTTAGAGGTGTCTTATTATTATGTGCTGCTTGTAGAGAATGTAGGACTCTAATCGTATTATCTTTCGCTTCTCGTCCTTTGACAAATCCTACCTGATCTGGATGTATAATCTTAGGCAATAAGGCGTTTAACCCCTTAATGACAAGTGACGTACCAGGTACGTCCTGCAAAAACTTGCAGTTAGTGACAATGGACGTACCTGGTACGTCACTTGTCTAAGAGAGTGCTGGAAGCGATCGCAATCGCTTCCAGCAGCTCTCAGGGTATTGCAGTGATGCCTCCATATGGAGGCATCCTGCAATACCATTTAGAAGACTCCGATGCAGAGAGAGCCACTCTGTGGCCCTCTCTGCACCGGTAGCGATGGTGCCGGTTCGTTGGTGGGTGGGAGCACATCAGGGAGGCGGGTGGGCGGCCCATCGCTACCCGGCATCCGGTTCCTGTAAGTGCTATGTGCACGCCGGGTGCCGGGAGCGTGCGGGGGCGCGCGTGCGCGCGCGCGGGGGCGCGCGGGGGCGCGCGTGCGCGCCCGATTACATGCCCACTGCCACCAATGAGAAAGGAAGGGGGGACAAAAGTAAAATATAAATAAATATATAAGGATCTGGGAGGGGGAGGGGGTTGGGGTATTGTGGGGGGCTGCTACACTACAGAAAAATGTAAACTGGCAATAAATTGCAAAAAAAACCACTTGTTTTGGGGGCAAATTGGGTACTGGCAGACAGCTGCCAGTACCCAAGATGGCGGCAATTAGGTAGGGGAGAGGGTTAGAGAGCTGGGGGGGGGGATCATGGAGGTTGGGGCTAAGGCAGGAGTCCATCACAGCTAAAACATTTTAATTTTTTTTATTAAAAAAAAGAAAAACTCCTTTTATTTAGTACTGGCAGACTTTCTGCCAGTACTTAAGATGGCGGGGACAATTGTGGGGTGGGGGAGGGAAGAGAACTGTTTGGGAGGGATCAGGGGGTGGGATGTGTCAGGTGGGAGGCTGATCTCTACCCTAAAGCTAAAATTAACCCTGCAAGCTCCCTACAACCTACCTAATTAACCCCTTCACTGCTGGGCATAATTTACGTGTGGTGCGCAGCAGCATTTAGTGGCCTTCTAATTACCAAAAAGCAATGCCAAAGCCATATAAGTCTGCTATTTCTGAACAAAGGGGATCCCAAAGAAGCATTTACAACCATTTGTGCCTTAATTGCACAATCTGTTTGTAAATAATTTCAGTGGGAAACCTAAAGTTTGTGACAAAATTTGTGAAAAAGTGAACTTATTTTTTTATTTGATGACATTTGGCGGTGAAATGGTGGCATGAAATATACCAAAATGGGCCTAGATCAATACTTTGGGTTGTCTTCTAAAAAAAAATATATACATGTCAAGGGATATTCAGGTATTCCTGACAGATATCAGGGTTCCAATGTAACTAGCGCTAATTTTGAAAAAAAGTTGTTTGGAAATAGCAAAGTGCTACTTGTATTTATGGCCCTATAACTTGCAAAAAAAGTAAAGAACATGTAAACATTGGGTATTTCTAAACTCAGGACAAAATTTAGAAACTATTTAGCATAGGTGTTTTTTGGTGATTGTAGATGTGTAACAGATTTTGGGGGTCAAAGTTAGAAAAAGTGTGTTTTTTTCAATTTTTTCCTCATATTTTATATTTTTTTTATAGTAAATTATAAGATATGATGAAAATAATGGTATCTTTAGAAAGTCCATTTAATGGCGAGAAAAACGGTATATAATATGTGTGGGTACAGTAAACGAGTAAGAGGAAAATTACAGCTAAACACAAACACCGCAGAAATGTAAAAATAGCCATTGTCATTAAGGGTAAGAAAATTGAAAAATGGTCCGGTCATTAAGGGGTTAAACGATTAGATAATACTTTAGCATATATTTTCATGTCCAAATTTAGAAGCAAAATAGGTCTATAGTTACCCGCCAAAGTGCCCGATTTATCAGCCTTAGGTATTACTGTGATAATAGCCTCTTATAAGGAGCTAGAAAAACTCCCACCCTCGTCTATTGAAGTGAATAACATATGTGATGGTGCACTCAATTGAGACTGGAGTTGATGGTAGAATTTGGCTGTTAGACCATCTGGTCCGGGAGATTTACCATTAGGGAGTTCCTTAATAATGTTCTGGATTTCTTGTAGCGTTATTGGGGACTCTAATTTGTGCCTATCTTCTTCCGAAATCCTCTGGGTTTTAACCGTAGTGAGATATTGCGTTATGTTAGGGAGTTTCTCCTGGGATATGCTAGGGTTAAGATTATAGAGCTTGGAATAGTAGGAAACAAAGGTATCTGCGATATCCTCGTGCGTACTGACCAGCCTACCCGAGGGGTGCATAATGGACTTGATAAAGGAGGTATATTTTTGTTTTTTAAGCATTCCAGCTAATAGCTTCCCTGCTTTGTTACTCCCAGCAAAAAATTTTGCCTTAGTTGTAAGAGCTCTCAAGTGTGCCTTCTGGATCAGGCAGTTATTAAGGCATTCCCTCGCTAAGGTAAGGTCAGCAAGTGTCTGTTCAGAAGTCGGGTCTGCTTTGTGTCTCCTATCTGCAATGTTTAAACTATCAGTCAAGGATAGAAGTGTAGTCACTCCCACCTTTCGGAGTGTAGCTGTGTGTTTTATTAAGTGGCCCCTGATAAAGCACTTATATGCCTCACAGTTATTTACCGCTGAAGTGTCTTCTGGTTTATTAACTAAGAAAAATTCATTAGATGCTTTAATCAGCTCTTCTAATGTTACCAGGTTAGTCAAAATGGACTCATCTAGCCTCCAATTCAACATATTTTTGGGTCTAGTGGGCCAGTTAAAAACCGTCAATACCATGATCCGACCATGGGGTATGGGTTATTTTGGACTGTTTCAGTTGAGTTAAAAGTACCTGACTGCACATAACATAATCCAGTCTACGAATGCTGTGGATGTGAGAAAAATGTAAAGTCTTTCTGTGTAGGATGCGTTATTCTCCAAGTATCAAATAGAGTTAAGGAGTCTAAGGCCGCACAATTAGCTTTCAGTGTTTTGTTATTAATATATGATTTCCCTGTTGAGTTGTCTAGTACAGGGTGCATAGTAAAATTAAGATCGCCCCCCAATATAATAGGTCCCTTGGATATATCCAGTATTGCATTTATAGCTGACTTAAAAAAGAAAGGTTTCGGCCTATTTGGGGCATAGATATTGGCCAGAGTGATCAGTGAGCCACAGTACAACCCAACTACAATCAGGAGTCTGCCCTCCTTGTCTGTGTATTTCTGGAGGAGCTCAAATGGGGCATTTCGTCTAATTGAAATGCAGACGCCATTTTTTCTACTTGTTCCTGAGCTAAAAAAATGTTTATCAAAATATTGTGTGGCTATTTGAGGTTCGTGACGTTTTTTAAAATGGGTCTCTTGTAGCATCACTATATCTATGTTTTTTTTTGGAAGTCACAATACGCAATAGATTGCTTTTCGGCTGACAGAAACCCTTTTACATTCTGAGTGGCTAGCGTCAAAGTACCCATCTCTAATTATAGTATCAGTCAACAGGAGTCAAATAAAAACGTATAAAGCTCTGTAGTGTTACTCAAATGTCAATAGGCACAGGATTGTCAATAGAAAATTGTAGTGTTAAAAGGAAAGTGGGAAGGAAAGGAAGAAGGGGAAAAGAGTATATTAGGCTATGTATTACTAGGCAATATATATTATCTCATAAAAATCTTAACTACCAAACGAGGTAGTAGGGAACAATACAATAATACAATGAAAATAAAGCAATAAACAACCAGTGAAGCATATTAACAAACCGGGTATTTACTTACACCATTAATAAGACATTCAACCAATTCTCATGGAGACTCTATTCTTTCCAACTTTACTAAACCTTACTATCTGAGGTACTGCATGTCCGTTCTTCTGTTGGGGGGTTGTATACACAGGTTTTACCCGTGTCTAAAAAAATATAGTTAGCATATTCTAAATAATATAAATGCTTCCTAAACAACCCAGTCTAAGGTATTGGTATTTAACGGTGGGAACAATAACGGCTAGATTTTGAGTTCTGCGGCCAAAGGGGTGAGTTAGCTACGCGTGTATTTTTTTCCCTGCACCTTTAAAATACCGCTGGTATTTAGAGTTCACAGAAGGGCTGCGTTTGGCTCCAAAAAGGGAGAGTAGAGCATAATTTACCGCCACTGCAACTCTAAATACCAGCGGTGCTTACGCACGCGGCCAGCTTCAAAAACGTGCTCGTGCACGATTCCCCCATAGGAAACAATGGGGCAGTTTGAGCTGAAAAAAAACCTAACACCTGCAAAAAAGCAGCGTTCAGCTCCTAACGCAGCCCCATTGTTTCCTATGGGGAAACACTTCCTAAGTCTGCACCTAACACCCTAACATGTACCCCGCGTCTAAACACCCCTAACCTTACACTTATTAACCCCTAATCTGCCACCCCCGCTATCGCTGACACCTGCATTTTTTTTTTAACACCTAATCTGCCTCTCAGTACACCGCCGCAACCTACATTATACCTATGTACCCCTAATCTGTCGCCCCTAACACCGCCGACCCCTATATTATATTTATTAACCCCTAATCTACCGCCCCCAACGTCGCTGCCACCTACCTACAATTATTAACCCCTAATCTGCCGACCGGACCTCACCGCTACTCTAATAAATGTATTAACCCCTAAAGCTAAGTCTAAACCTAACCCTAACACCCCCCTAAATTAAATATAATTTAAATCTAACTAAATAAAATAATTCTTATTAAATAAATTAATCCTATTTAAAGATAAATACTTACCTGTAAAATAAACCCTAATATAGCTACAATATAAATAATAATTATATTGTAGCTATTTTAGGATTAATATTTATTTTATTATTTTTTTATTTATTTTATGTATTTATGTATTTATTTTAACCAGGTACAATAGCTATTAAATAGTTAATAATTATTTAATAGCTACCTAGTTAAAATAATTACAAAATTACCTGTAAAATAAATCCTAACTTAAGTTACAATTAAACCTAACACTACACTATCAATAAATTAATTAAATAAACTACCTACAATTACCTATAATTAAATCAACTAAGCTAAATTACAAAAAAAAAACAGTAAATTACAAAAACAAACAAACACTAAATTGCAAAAAACTATACTCTAAGCCCCTTAAAAAAATAACAAAGCCCCCCAAAATAAAAAAATGCCCTATCCTATTCTAAAATAAAAATTGTTAAGCTCTTTTACCTTACCAGCCCTTAAAAGGGCCTTTTGCGGGGCATGCCCCAAAGAATTCTGCTCTTTTGCCTGAAAAAAACCCATACAATACCCCCCCCAACATTACAACCCACCACCCACATACCCCTAATCTAACCCAAACCCCCCTTAATTAAACCTAACACTAAGCCCCTGAAGATCTCCCTACCTTGTCTTCACCACGCCGGGTATCACCGATCCGTCCAGAAGAGGGTCCGAAGTCTTCATCGTATCCGGCAAGAAGAGCTCCTCCAAAGGGTCCAAAGTCTTCCTCCTATCCGGGCAGAAGAGGACATCCGGACCGGCAGACATCTTCATCCAAGAAGCATCTTCTATCTTCTTCCATCCAGCGCGGAGCGGGTCCATCTTCAAGCAGCCGATGCAGAGCCATCCTTCTTCACTGACGGACTAACGACGAATGAAGGTTCCTTTAAGGGACGTCATCCAAGATGGCGTCCCTCGAATTCCGATTGGCTGATAGGATTCTATCAGCCAATCGGAATTAAGGTAGGAAAAATCTGATTGGCTGATTGAATCAGATTCAAGTTCAATCCGATTGGCTGATCCAATCAGCCAATCAGAGTGAGCTTGCATTCTATTGGCTGTTCCAATCAGCCAATAGAATGCGAGCTCAATTTGATTGGCTGATTGGATCAGCCAATCGGATTGAACTTGAATCTGATTGGCTGATTCAATCAGCCAATCAGATTTTTCCTACCTTAATTCTGATTGGCTGATAGAATCCTATAAGCCAATCGGAATTCGAGGGACGCCATCTTGGATGACATCCCTTAAAGGAACCTTCATTCGTCGTTAGACCGTTGGTGAAGAAGGATGGCTCCGCGTCGGCTGCTTGAAGATGGACCCGCTCCACGCCAGATGGTAGAAGATAGAAGATGCCGCTTGGATGAAGATGTCTGCCGGTCCTGATGTCCTCTTCTGCCCGGATAGGAGGAAGACTTTGGACCCTCTGGAGGAGCTCTTCTTGCCGGAAACAATGAAGACTTCGGACCCTCTTCTGGACGGATCAGTGATATCCGGCGGGGTGAAGACAAGGTAGGGAGATCTTCAGGGGCTTAGTATTAGGTTTAATTAAGGGGGGTTTGAGGTTAGATTAGGGGTATGTGGGTGGTGGGTTGTAATGTTGGGGGGGGTATTGTATGTTTTTTTTTCAGGCAAAAGAGCAGAATTCTTTGGGGCATGCCCTGAAAAAGGCCCTTTTAAGGGCTGGTAAGGTAAAAGAGCTTTACAATTTTTATTTTAAAATAGGGTAGGGCATTTTTTTATTTTGGGGGCTTTGTTATTTTTTTAGGGGGCTTAGAGTAGGTGTAATTAGTTTAAAATTCTTGTAATCTTTTTTTTTTGTAATTTAGTGGGGTTTTTTTTGTAATTAACTGTTTGTTTGTTTTTTGTAATTTAGTTTAGTTGATTTAATTGTAGGTAATTGTAGGTAGTTTATTTAATTAATTTATTGATAGTGTAGTGTTAGGTTTAATTGTAACTTAGGTTAGGATTTATTTTACAGGCAATTTTGTATTTATTTTAACTAGGTAGCTATTAAATAGTTATTACATTTTTAATAGCTATTGTACCTGGTTAAAATAAATACAAAGTTGCCTGTAAAATAAATATTAATCCTAAAATAGCTACAATATAATTATTATTTATATTGTAGCTATATTAGGGTTTATTTTACAGGTAAGTATTTAGCTTTAAATAGGATTAATTTATTTAATAAGAATTATTTTATTTCGTTAGATTTAAATTATATTTAACTTAGGGGGGTGTTAGGGTTAGGTTTAGACTTAGCTTTAGGGGTTAATACATTTATTAGAGTAGCGGTGAGGTCCGGTCGGCAGATTAGGGGTTATGAAGTATAGGAAGGTGGCGGCGACGTTGGGGGGGGCAGATTAGTGGTTAATAAATATAATATAGGTGTCGGAGGTGTTAGGGGCAGCATATTAGGGGTACATAGGCATAATGTAGGTGGCGGCGGTGTGTGGTCGGCAGATTAGGGGTTAAAAAAATTAAATAGAGTGGCGGCAATGTGGGGGGGCCTCGGTTTAGGGGTACATAGGTAGTCTATGGGGGTTAGTGTACTTTAGAGCACAGTAGTTAAGAGCTTTATGAACCGGCGTTAGCCCAGAAAGCTCTTAACTCCTGGCTTTTCTCTGCGGCTGGAGTCTTGTCGTTAGAGTTCTAACGCTCACTTCAGCCAAGACTCTAAATACCGGCGTTAGAAAGATCCCATTGAAAAGATAGGATACGCAATTGGTGTAGGGGGATCTGCGGTATGGAAAAGTCGCGGCTGGAAAGTGAGCGTTAGACCCTTTCATGACTGACTCTAAATACCAGCAGGCGGTAAAAACCAACGTTAGGACCCCCTAACGCTGGTTTTGACGGCTAACGCAGAACTCTAAATCTAGTTAGTATGACCTTATATGTTCATGAAAGTGTTCCTTGTTATGGTGATGACTATTAACTCATTCAATTTCTATCCATGTGTAAAACGTAAGTTAAACATTTTAGTACATAAATCGTTTTTACCCATTATCATCATTGACTATTGTTTAATCCCTCAGATAACGTAAATATCCTTAAACCCTAAACTATTAATACTCAACCTCTTGTGTATAGTCACCAAAATAATCGGAGGCCACATACAAAATAAAAATCCAAGTTTCGAACATTTAATAAAACTTTTAAATCTACCGGGGATCTCTGTACCCTGCGCCCCCCTTCCACACGGCCCACCTCCGGAGTACAGCCAAAGGAACATATAAGCTGGATCTAATAACAGAGGACCGTGCGTCACGGGGACCCAGACATTCAGGTAAAGAAACAGCATACACGAGGACGATATATAGTAATAAATAAGAAATCACTCCAATAGGTCTGTATAACAATCTAAAAATGAATCTTACATTGAATATGTAAATAACAGCATGAAATAACTGAACTTAAATGAAATTAGGTTCTCACAGTCTTAGTAGCTTGGTAACATTCTATATACTTGCCACATGTCCTTACAGATCCTGCGGGGCTCTGGCAAGCACCAATGTATCAACATATTGTCCAAATCTTTCCCAAGGTGGCTTAGCAAAGTCAAGCCATAAAAAGAGTGCCTGTTTTAAAGAGGAAAAGAATGGTGAAAAAGTACCAACTTGATCAGCCTGGTTGTGATGATCCAGAGTCCAGCGGACCAGGTTGCTTCCTTTTGAGCTGGTTAGTCGCCTTTTCTGGTCCAGTTGTCTTCTGTGGCTTTGAAGCCACCCTGCTCTTAGGATGATTTTGCAGGTTCCTTGCTTGGAGTGGAGATTCCCAGTAGGTTACAGAATTTCTCAATATCATTAAGAGATTTACATTCACATCGGCTTCCATTCTTTACAGATATTACTGAAGTGGGAAATTTCCATCTATAAGGGATCTTTAACTGATGCAAGTGAAGAGTTAGGGTCAAAAAGTCTCTCCTTTTTTGCAAAGTTCTTGTGGATAGATCTTGAAAAACCTGAATTCGGTTGCCTTGGTACATCACATTTTGCTGCTTCCTGGCCAAATTGTATATTTCTTCCCTATGTTGGTAGGATTGGAATCGGACAATAATATCTCTGGGTGGAGAGTCTGTATCCGGCCTTGGGCGCAAAGCTCTATGGGCCCTGTCCAACACAACATTGTCTAACTCCATGTCTCCATCGTTAGTCATCTCAGAAAACAGTCCTTGTAGGAATTCCCGTATCTCGTTGTTCTGTACAGTTTTGGGTATTCCTCGAAATCACAAGTTATTGCTTCTGGTGCGATTTTCGAGGTCATCTAGATTGTCCTCAAGCTCATTGAAGTGTTGTTGCTGATGGGACACCTTAGAGGACATGTCTGCCATTTTTTGGGAAAAAACTAATTCATGCTCTTCTAAGGAGTCAACTCTGCGACCCAAATCTGTAATGTCCTTCTTCAAATCCGCACATTCTTTCTTGATGCATGACTTGACCTGATCAATTAAAGCTTCCATAGCTCTATAGGTTATTGGAGGTTCTTCTTCTATATCATTTGTCTTGGGAGGTGGGCTCCTGGAGTTGTCTGAACTATCGTTCTTGTCTGCGGCAGCATTAGATTGCAGGAGTGTTACACTCATTTTGTATTTGTTCTTTTCTGCCTGCTTAAAAAAGGCCTTAACCCCCTCTTGGGATTTTTGTGGTGTTTTTTGCATCTTGTCAGACTTTGTCGCCTTCCTCTGTGACATTTTGATATTTCCTGTGGTTATCAAATTGCTGAAGATAGCCACACACCAGCCTGACGGACCCCACTCCCCAGGGCTTGTACTCTCACAGAGTGATCACGGGAAAGGGGAAGTGGGTATGACCCACTGTCACTAAGTACAGTGGGAAAGGGGGGAGCGGGGCGAGGTATGGCGCTGTAACAAGTGCTGTATGTTTGCAAAGGTATCTTCATAAACAGACTTTAGGGCCTCCACTCCTCCTGCAGTAAGGATATAAGTAATTCGGTCAAACAGGGGCTAGTTCTTTTCAGTTTTCCTGACTTCAGAACTGTCAAACAATTGAAGTACTAGCAGGGCATCGGAATTAATTACCAGTGACAACACAAAACTACCACTCCAGTGATAAAAGTGACTTAAAGGGCCTCAGAATGGATGTGATAAAATATAAACTGCCCCAGTCCCTTTGGCAGTGTCTAGGATGAATTGCCTTCCTTTTTGTACACCAAGGACCTTTAATCAAGAATATTATCCCAGAGTGTCATAAAGCAATCTTCATTTATGAGTTCCAGGCACCAATAGCTAAAGTTATAGAGTAAGCATTGTCCTTATTAGAGTTCTCTTATTTTAATGCTAATATTGATAGGGGAGCAACAAATATTTGCTGCGTCACACTCCTCCACAGTGTAGGCCTGGCCTGTCTAAGCATGTGAATAGGAAGCCAGCAAAAGAGGGTTTGTATAGGTGATCATAGAGCTATGGAAGTGTAGCATAATAAGATGATATTTCCCCACAGTGTTAGTAGATAACTTTGTGCCCTTCTAGCTTCCGCCACTTATATCTCTGACTGGAGAGGTTATGCACATCCCATTAAACTAATAACTGCGTAGCAGTATATGGCACCATGTTATTACCCTGTCTCATGGGGTTTATACAGCTCAATAATGTTGGTGGCGTTGGTATTATCACTGAGCTTACCGGATCTGTAGTGTCTCAGTGTGTCAGAAGCACCTTGGAGCGGAGCCCCGACCCTCCGAGGTAGTGACAGGAGTCACAGACTTTGTGGGATATAACCCAGATGCCGGCTCGCCTTCACATCCACTCTGGTCATCAGCAGGTCTAGTCCCCTCTTCAGGTATTAATCGACTTGGGTGAGTGGTTGTCTGAGTATCTGCTGCTGTCTTCTTATTGCACCGTCTTCTTCAGGCCTCAGAGTCGGCTCTAGCAATCAATCTCAGAGTGCGCATATCGCAAACATCTTACTTTTGATATTTTCGGCTCCGATCATTGCCCTGAGACTAATTCCACTTTGTAGCTAGAGGTTGGGTTGAATGGATCAGGATAAATGCATTATATACCCGGTCTGTCTTTGAGAGCTTTAGTGTGTTGCGGCCATCGTGGTCGACCGCTCGCTCCGCCTCCCCATTAAGTCATCTTTATGTCATTGTGAGATCTCAGATCATATGTATGTCACTGTAGCCATGTACCTTTGTATGCCAGAAGTGCTACAGCATTACTACTTCTTTTGCTTCTTACATTTCATCTATTCTCTTACTCAGTCCCCAGCTATCTGGAACAACCATGGAGCTCTGTAGGGTAAGTGTTTGACCCTCCCCCAAAATAGAAACAAATGGAACTGAAGCTGGTATGAACAATGCACTACAACAATTGTAGAGGAAAGTTTTTGGGGGGGGGGCTACAAGGATCACATGAACACCATGTAAGAAAGAGGTTTTGAGGGGAAAGTAAAGAAGGGTGAGAGGAATGTCAGTAGAATATAGACATAATCATTTCTGCAGATAATTAATGAGAGGATGATTTTTGTTTTACCGTTAGTACAGAATAAATGTTGATATTAAATGGACACCATAGTTAAACATTAACTGTACACAAGAGCATTTCAGTTTTGAGTAGAACATGTTTGCAGCATGCAGTATAAAGCTTTTAGTAAAAGAGATTACTGTTTCAGGGCATATGTATAAATGCTACTTGTGCCCAGTGTCCTGTTCCTGCTCAGAGAAGCAATTGTTGTTTTATGACAAAGGGTAAAATGAGCTAATGCTGTCTGGTGTGACAAGATTATCTAAAAAGTTTCTGAGAGGTCCCTCAAAGAATGTTTACCTAGAGAGCTGTTTATCTCACTATGCAGCGTTCTGAATGTGAAGCAGAGACACCTACATTACGAGATAATGCTAAAAAAATGATTGTGTGATTTCTCTCCAGCCCTATAATCATCAAAACACGATACATGCCACCATAAGCTCTCTTAGCAGGCCTGGTGTTTGAATGCAGGTTTATGGGACATCAGGGCCGGCTCAAGATATTGTGATGCCTGGGTCAGAGTATGCAATGAAGCCCTCTACCCAATAATAACATTACTGATTAGCATATCATCCTACTAGGCCTGGCCGCTGACCTTACTAAGCCTTCCTACCTGCATGCAACTGATGCTTAAGCACAACTGAACAATAAGTGGACAGGAAGTTTGGTAAGAGTAGCACTTGTCGCTCCTTGAATGTCACCCCTGACCAGTTTTGTGTCATCATGCATGCTACTGTGAGTCTGCGACTTCCCCCATGGAGACAGAGAACAGGCGTGGTCTGGGTTTGACAGTGACTGACTCAGACACTGAAGTACTGCCCCTTGTCAAGTGCTGCCTTGGTCCATTGGACCCACTTGGTCCCATGGTTGAGCCAGCTCTGTGAGGCATGCATAAAATATACAGCATGCCCCTGAAACAGTGATATATTTTACTAAAAATATTTTGAGCTAAGTATGCTGCAAAAATGCTTTTATATTAAAAATGTACTCGTGCATATTTCACTTTTGATTATTATGTCCCTTTAGTTATATTACATCACAGATACTTTAAATCATCTCTATGTAGAGGACGCAGAAGTATTACATTTTGACAGTGGTTGCTGTTAAGTTTATTCACTTTGTGACTGTACTAGCAAGTGAAATGCAATCAAGGTGAACATTATTGTTTTCGATGAGCAGATGTGAATTGTTTACATTCCATATTTAACAGCCTGCAGCACAAAAAACAAAAATGATTTTTCATTTTTTTTTATTAAGGCTTTCCCTCCAAAAATAAATGTTGTTTGTTCAAAGCAAAGACTAACAACAGTCTCTAAGGTTTCAGATAGCTACAGCATGCAATGATCCTGGCTTTTATTAACTTTCTATATATCACGTACACTGCTGGCAATGGCCTCAGATCACAGAGAACAAGTCTGCAGGAGACTTGGCCCAAAGCCATCATTACCAAATTATCACAGCAACTGCTCAGCATTTAGGCAGTGTCTGTTTACTTAAAGCCTCCAGTTCAGACCCTCCATAGATTATGGTCTGCCCTTCTCATAATGCAGCTGCAGACATCTGATTGAAAATTTGCCCAAAGCTGTACTGTAGACATGTAATTAATTGACTGGTTATTAGTCTGCACATCAGTTGTGGCCAGATGCCCTTTTTGTTTGTTCAGGCCTCGTATGAACATAGCTATAAAGAATCCCCGCTTTGTAATGTAGTAATGTAAGGAAGACGTCACAGTTTCCTAACACGGATGAGATTTGTCTAAATAAGGTGAACTGATAGGACTGTGACACAGAAGCACGTTTTATGAGGTTTGTATCATAAAGACCTTCATTCATAAAAGCTTTCAATTTATTTGTGTGTGCCAAAGACCTCTGTGAACATTTGATAATAAACTCCACAAATGCTTTTTCATTGGTTCAAGGGGATACAATAAATAAAGCAAAATATATTTCAACTTTTGTACAGTACACACTCTGCTAGTTAATCATAACCTATGATTGCATTCATTGGTTAAGACGAAAAAAATAATTTGTTGGGCAGATTTGGTTACACTTTGTGCCGTTCTTAGATTAATAAAGAGGTTAAAGAGATTATTTTTTTTAACTTTAGGGACTTGCTAAGGTTAAAAAAAATCCTTTCACATTAAACATTTTGGTAGCCAGGAGTGCTAGCATCTGAGGATTTGAGATGTTTCTAATGACGTAAATTCTCCATGTTTTGTATTACTAGTTGGCCCAATGGATAGTTTTCATGGGGTTAGATCAATCAAACCAGTCAGAAGCAGTCTGAGATCTTTTCCTAATTTACCTGTAGTGGTAGGCTTGGTGCAGCTTAGAGATAAGACAAGCAGTGGCGTCACTAGGGTTGGTGTCACCCGGTGCGGTAAGTTATGGTGTCACCCACCCCCAGAAAGCAGACACACACAAACACAAAAACACAGGCTCACACACATACAAACACTCAGACACACTTAAAAACACACTCAGATGCACACACAAACATTCAGAAACACACGCAGACACACACACAAAAACACTCAGACACACACACAAACACTTAGACACACACACAAAACACTAAGGCACACACACAGAAACACTCAGACACACACACAAAAGCACTCAGACACACACAAAAACACTCAGACACACACACACACACACACACACAAAAGCACTCAGACACACACACACACAAACTCAGACACACACACATAGAAAATATGTAAACTGCACTGCATTAATTATAAAGCTCATGCCTAGAGCTGCTCCCTGACTCAGCAGAGCATCAAATGAAAGATAAACGGAGCACTCTAAGAATAAATCACTAAAGAAAAGGTTTAGGTGCGCAAACTATGAAAATTCTGCTCTCTGACTCTGTTCCAAGTCTGTCAGTGCACAGCCCCGGGCCACGTGCCTACTGCTTCTTATGGCCAAGCACCTCTGCTCTCTGCCCACCCCCAGACCCCTGTCAGCCCTTCCCTCCTATCTCTTCAGTGTGCACTTAGTGTACCGTAACCATACCGGTCTGGTGGGCATCATACATGGATCCTTCACTTTATAGACAGTGTCAGACAGTTATGCGGTCAGGTGCCAGGCATCCCCCTCATAATTTCCCAGTTCCTGTTTGTGTCTACAACTTCCCCAATCCCACTAATGTTCACAAATGCTGGCTCCTCTAAAAATATATACATCTCTACATTGTATTTCTTTGAATTTCAATATAATTAAAAAAAAAATGTTGGTGGTGTCATCCCCTGGAGGGTGTCACCTGGGTGCAGTCTACACACCCCGCACCCCCCTAGTGACGCCACTGAAGACAAGCTGGACAATTTCATTTAAATGCTCTAGCACAATGCAGTGGACATTCTCAGGAATTTTAAAGGCCTGGTCAGGTTTTGTTAGCTATACTTAGGCCTAGCACACCATTTTCTTTAACTGTCCGAAGTTTCTTTTTGTGCATATGTTAGAATGGACAGTTTTATAGACAGACTTTCTTTTTTTAGTTTTAATTTGTTTGTTTTGTTCTGTAGGTATCCTTCACAGAATAGCTTGTTCTATGCACTGACAGATGAATGATTATTAGATAGATGCTGTTCCATTAATTACAATGGAGAGTGACTGGCAACTTCATGAATTCCAAAATGTTCGAGTTGAGATGTGTTGAAGTTGAAGTGTTGAAGATATTAATTTCCCAAATGTTTTTGATTGAATTAAGGCCAATAAGTCCCACACATCCTAAGGGCATAAGTATGCTGAAAAACACTCCACACTACACAAAGCAACTACAAACTACAAAATGATTGCTTGGAGCAGTGAACAAACTGATTTACAGCTAGCCCTAACTGGTCACAGTTATGGGAGAAAACATACTCGCTATGGTGTTCAAATAATTTGTTAGCACAGTGTGAACAGTTTTGCAAATAATTAATAAAGTTTTGCTTTTCAAAAATGTATTTCACATGTATATAATTTGCAGTTCATTATTTAATTGCTGATATACACTATAGATAAATAAAACTTACTTTAATATTAATTTAATTCTGTAATTCTCTATTAAAGGGACACTGTACCCAAAAATATTCTCTCGTGATTCAGATTGAGCATGAAATTTTAAGCAACTTTCTAATTTACTCCTATTATCAAATTTTCTTCATTCTCTTGGTATCTTTATTTGAAATACAAGAATGTAAGTTTAGATGCCGGCCCATTTTTGGTGAACAACCTGGGTTGTCCTTGCTGATTGGTGGATAAATTCATCCACCAATAAAAAAGTGCTGTCCAGAGTACTGAAACCAAAAAAAGCTTAGATGCCTTCTTTTTCAAATAATGATAGCAAGAGAACAAAGAAAAATTCATAATAGGAGTAAATTAAAAAGTTGCTTAAAATTGCATGCTCTTTCTGAATTACAAAAGAAAACAATTGGGTACAGTGTCCCTTTAAGGGGGAAACCTGCTTTTGAAAGCAACTGAAAAAAGTTGGTTAATGGTTATAATAAACTAAAATAAATTAGACCATTTGATACACATCACACGATCTTACATTCTAGATAGTGTAGATTTAAAAATGTAAAATGCTGTATCATTAAAGATGATGTGTCCAATCTTTACTAAGCAGATTAGAATCACAGATAAGCAAAAGCAGATGGTACAAATTTAATTAAAAATTGTGTATACGGCTATAAATCATTTGTGATACCTTTTTTAGAGCCTAATTATGTTTTCTGTTCATATTCAGATGGTTTTATTTGCTGTCAGGAAATGAAAGCATTAGATGGCAAGTTTCTGTATGGCCAGTCAAAAAATGTTGAAGATTATTCCCAGAGTTTTGTTCACCATAACCCAGAATAGCATCAACACAATCAATAATATACAGAGGGCAAGATTACAAGTCACACTGCAAATCAGTTGCGAAAACTCAGCGTGTGTTATGACTTTTTCGCATTTGGGGTTGCGCAGCTAATACAAGTTGAGAAGTAACTTATTTTGTGTGTGTGTTAAGCCGCGTAATGCAAACTGCAAAATCGCATGCGCGTTCACGTATTCCCCATAGAAGTCAAAGGAGTAGACAAATAGAAAAAAAAAAAAACGTAATCTGTTGCGCAAAGCCCATTATGTATTCTCCTCAAAAAGTTTACATAAAAATGTCAATATTTCATATTGCGAAAATGTTTTTGCAACTGAATATGTTCTATTTATTTATAAATAAATATTTCTCTATATATGTGATGATTTTTGGACAGATATAACTATTTATTGCGATATATGTATATGAATATATATATGTCTAGATATCTCGAGATCTATATGCAAATATCTCTTTGAAAATACATCTGAGATATTGTTTAACGTGCATAAGATTGTAATAGACTGCAATGAAAATCAGTGCCGTTTTTTTTTTCTAACACCCCACATCCTCACTTTAACCCCTTTTACCTGGTTTGTGCATTTTTTTTGTTTTGTTTTTAAATAAGGATGCTATTATTTTTTATTTAAAAAAAGGAACTGTCCACTTTATTTGGGGGGCAATTGGGGACATTTTTTTTAATTAACCAGAAGTTTGACCTCTAGTTCATTATGCTAAGTGCAAAGTGTTCCCATGAGCTCATGGGAACATTAATCAGCCACTTGTAATGGCTGGTTATTTAACGTGCGCCTGTAAATGGGAAAACTTGCCCCATTATGGGCTCACGTTAAAATAGCGCTCCATTTGTAATCCAGCTTATAATCGTAAAAAATACATCTACGTATTATTCTAGGTCTAATTGTTGCTATGAAAACATCATAAAGTCCAGCATGTATCTACATGGGGTCCATCTTTAAAAGTTGCTCAAATTCTGCTGACTGAGTTCATGTACAAAGATTATTGTACTTTTCTCTGTTTTAATATGTTCCCATGTTGGAGTGTAGCATTATAGAATAGCTATGTAAACAAGAGAAATGAAACATCATTCAAGTTCACAGTGAGAGGTAAAATAAATTGGTCATAACATTTTCCTTTTCAATTGCTCTCTCTAAGTAATGGCCATTGTGTAAAGACGGAGTAATAAAATCAAAGATAAAGAAGACTTAATGTAAAAAAATATAAATAAGATTAGGAGGTCTTTTATTTCTTCAGGCTCAGCCTATTTATATAGGCATGTTCTTGAGAACAATGGATTAAGGCTTCAATCAGCAAAAACAGCTATTTCATATACAAAAATAAAAAACTCATTCTCACATACATTTTAAACTCTGAAGCTTCTGTCAGTATATGACGGGGTTATAATACGATATCTTTAATAATTATTCTTTAAAACAAAACCCCAATAAAAATGCATATACAAAACAATAAAATTAATGTAAATTCCTAAATTCTTTGTATTAGTTAAAATTTATAGACACATTGAATTATATTTATAGAGAACCTGATATGAATCAAAACTATACATGTTTAAACTGTTATAATATGCTATGCAAAGATGATAAAAGTTACCTTATTTATTAACCTTATTCGCATTTGAATTTCATTAAAATACCACAATGAGATACCAAGATATGAGCCACTAACTTTAACAGTGCTTAGTTAAACAATAGAACAATACACTTTACCAGTCAATTTCTATGCTAAGTTATCTGAGATGAAATAAATTCTTTAGCAGCAATAAAGTAAATTCTAAAATATAGGTATATATTTGCAAAGATAAATTACTTAGCATACAAAAGACAAGCTTAACACTATACAGGACTATGAAACACAAAGTTAAAATACAATTTGTTTTGTTAAATCTGCTATTTGACTATAGTTACTAAATATCTTTGATTTAAATATTAAAATATAGAACAATCATACATCACCAACTTGAACCAATAAATGTTTCAATCCTTTCCAAGTATTTTCTTGTTTCACTTCATATGAACATAAGGGTATTTGCAATATGGATCAAAAGAAGTAGCCCAATTTGCTTAAAAATGACTGTATTCCAACACAAGTTTTCAGTCACCAGCCTTAGCAAAAAGTGTAGTCAGCCTCCTCTTTCTTTCTCCTCTTGCATTCAGCTTATATGTCTTAATCATTGGTGAAACGATATGGGAGGCCCTATGGTGCTTGTCTTTTTTGGATTGGCCCTTCGGATGCTGAGCATTGATTGGTTACTCAGGTTTGCATATGTTTTTAACAGACAATTAATTTGGCTGTCATACCATTCTAATCCCCTAGGGGGCAGCAGACAACCAGCAAATACAGTCTCACCATCAATCACTGCTACATTCCAAATATCTCTTTATATATTTTTATTCAATATACCATATTTCTTTATATTAAAAAAAACCTGTCTGGTCAGCCTCTATATTTCATTTAGCATAACAGAAAATGTATAATTTGATACCAAACACCAGTGTTTTATAGTCATATTACATCAAAGTAATTCCTATACATTCATCTTATTATATTTTAAGAGATGTATTTAAAGTTTCATAAACATTTAGTGCATAACCATATGATATTACTTAGGTCACCCCATGCAGGCAATCCTGTATTAGTATATTTTAGCCCCATCTGGAAGATAGAAAAACAACAATATGCTATATATTTCAAAATGGGATTATTACAATTGTTATTTAATCTATTACAAATATGAATTTTATTTCCCATATCTATATATATATTTAGTACAGTCTGAGGCATATATTTTACTTGAAATCTAAATATCAGTTGTATTTTAACAGTTAATTTTGTGACTCACAATGTAGACATGTTGCTTTGTTAGCCAGCATAGATGTGGATTCAAACACAATAGGGGGCACTTAACACCTTGCATACACTTATGCCATGTCTGATAAGTTTATCACTCATTTTGGGCATGCACATCTGAGGGATCTCAAAATGCTAATTTTGCTTTGAAGTAACTGTCTGATCTAAGATCTGGAATACACAGAATATACAGATGACTATCTTTTTGAAGCAATTTGTCTTTCTTTGAAATGACTGCCTGAACTTAACTAGATCATATGTCTTTTATTTGTTCTCACCTGGATGCATTGTAATTAGGAAGGAGGGGGTTGGTTTACACACAGTGACATTTGGAGTTTTACCAATTAAATTAATTATTTGGTGTACACTACCATAGATTTATTAAATAATATAAATATATATGTGTATATTATTTAATAATACTCAGATACCTTGACACTTCTATAACAAGTAATTGGGAACACATTGGCCTAGATTACAAGTTGAGATATACATTTTAGCACTCTTGAGTGCTAACTGCGCTCAAGGTGAATCAATGGCGCATCCATGTTTGTGCTGGTTTTACAAGTTGAAAGTAAAAATCTAGTGTGAGAGCAAAAGACTCAGGTGCGCTAATATCTGGAGGTTGGATATTGCGACTGCGCTAACTCCCTTTTCAAATAGACTTCTATAGGGCACGCTTAAAAGACCTTTCTGTTTTTCGGTTGAGTGCTAACATAAAGGTGAACCAGGCCAACTGCATTAAAACCAAAGGTACATTAAAGGGACATTAAATACTAAATACATTTTATAAATATAGTTTTGTGGTTATTCCCCAATTCCCCCTAGACATAGGTGCAATCATACTAAAATCTATATTTTACTACATTTCAGTGCTGACCTGTTGCACATGTGCAGAAATTCTCCTTCAGTTAACTGCAATGAAACCTAGGTTCCATAATGACAGCACCCCTGATTAGAGGTAGGTACAGGAAATGTATCTGGTGTATAGTGTCCCTTTAAAAATATTTTAAATACCTGTGTTCTTCACTTGGAAGAAAATGTTATTATTTTAAAATATTGATTTAGAATTTTATATATATATATATATATATATATATATATATATACACAGTGTGTGTGTATATATATTTTGTTTTAAAATATATATCTATAGGCTAGCTATAAATCAATATGAATACATATAGATAAAGAGATAGATGTAGAGATATATTGTATACATAGATATACATAGAAACACATATATATATATATATATATATATATATATATATATATATATATATATATATATATTAAAATAAAAAGAACATATTCTTCTAAGTGAAGAGTATAGGACTTTCATGTATTTGTATTAAAGACACATTAAATTAATTTAAAATAATATTGCATATATATATATATGTGTATACAAGAATAGATACAGCGCCTATATATCCATAAAAATATGGGTGGTATATGGGAATATGAATGAGAGCTAAAGATAATTAGTTAAGAAATAATAACAATTAAAAGAATATAAAAAATTATTAAAATAAATGATGCTAGAAAAATGATGAATAGATTATGAAACAATGTTCATATGAGTCTTTAGACAATTTACAGTCCGTGGTAAATCTTCACATGAAGTTGATATCAGTAAATAGATGGTATATAATACCCTTACCAGATATTACCTCAATCTAATGAGGTAAGTATGCCGCACTGGGGGTATATACAGATGGTAGAATCTTCTCCTTGTTGATAAAAAGTCAAGCAAAAGATTGTTGACTGAAACTTCTAAAAGTAATAACAGACTTCAGAAAGTTCCTAGCAGCATGAGTCAGCATAAACAGCCAGAGATCGGCACACAGTGCTGCTGAAAGTTCCTGCAGAAAGGCATCTTCACCTCTAAGCTCCCAGAGTGTGCTGTCTGGCACAGTGTATTTGCAGCCCTCTCCAGCAGGCAAAGGGTTAAAATAGCTGTATTAGGAAGCAGATGAACTGAGTGGAGCTTCACCAAAAACAGTATCTTTACGCTGGAGAAAGTTGATACCAAGACAGAAAAGGTACTCCAAGAGGCTAACTACCAACACAAAGGAAGTACAAGGGATCTATCTACAACCAGAAACACATCCCTGCATACTCCAGGAGGCTAACGAAAACCCAAGAGGCACCACATCTGGATACAAGGAGAAGATTCTACCATCTGTATATACCCCCAGTGCGGCATACTTACCTCATTAGATTGAGGTAATATCTGGTAAGGGTATTATATACCATCTATTTACTGATATCAACTTCATGTGAAGATTTACCACGGACTGTAAATTGTCTAAAGACTCATATGAACATTGTTTCATAATCTATTCATCATTTTTCTAGCATCATTTATTTTAATAATTTTTTATATTCTTTTAATTGTTATTATTTCTTAACTAATTATCTTTAGCTCTCATTCATATTCCCATATACCACCCATATTTTTATGGATATATAGGCGCTGTATCTATTCTTGTATACACATTTTTCACTTACTGACTGGGACCTTACATCTCAACCAGTACTGGCCTTATATAGCTGCCACTATATCCTACACAATACTGACTAGCGCCAACTATAGAGTATCACTTGTGTTTACCCAGTGTACTGAGTGAACACATTTTACTTGTTTCTCTCTCTCTCTATATATATATATATATATATATATATATATATTTATATACAGTTTGTCGCAATAAGCACTCACTGGTCTTGGGATGTCTGTGTCAACCAACAAACTTTATTCCATGTGATGTTTCGGGACCAAACACAGTCCCTTCCTCTGACAGCTAAACAGTGAATAAAATCAGCCTTTTATAGGCTCCTAAACCCCTCCCCCCAAACATGCAGCCAATCCAGGCCGTCCATATAACATACCCCTTCAGACATATAACATACCCCTTTTGTCTTAACATTCAGTGGTCTGATCGCCATGGTCTGGATTGCATGGAAACTTAAAATGGAATGCTAAAACCGAATTTGGAAAAGCATAAACAATGACAAATAGGGGCGCACCCTCATTGGACCAATCCACACGCAAGGCTGGGTGTTTCATCAGTGTAGTTCACATGCCCCTACGTCGGATCATACGATCATAATAAGTCAAGAGTTAAAACCTGACACAGATCACAACTCCCTATGTCACAAACTGTAACTGTCCGAAAATAAATCCACCCATAAGATAGTACATGTAAACTGATAAATCACAATCCACTATGTAAACATCCAGCCAAAAGAGACTAGGGTGCGGGGGCGGACTCAACTGTCATGCATGTACCAACCCGATTAGCATTAGGTATAAAGGAAGCGGAAAGCCTCTAAGATTCTAACCCCACCATCATCTATCACAATTAGTGTCCCACATAGTTGAGATCCCCCCACAAATGGGTCACACAGATCCATAACAAACAGCGATCACGTGAGTACACAGCGTAAGATAAAAGTAAACTGAAAGGCAAGGAACAGGAGGTGGGGGGCGGATCTAGCCATGTATCATCCCCATACGAGTACCAATCAAGAGGCACTACGATCTACAAGGGGCATAGACACCATCGCTCACCGGTGAGACCCAACCAGACGCCAGCAACTCTATATAGCCATGCAGACCACTATATATAAGATATAAAGCGAAGGAGTCTCTATAAACTAACCATACTGAAACAACTCACCCCAAATAGTAAAATCCTATTATACCAATCCCAATTAGAAAAGGGCGACCCTAGGCACTGAAATAATAAAAAAGACAAACATCAACACAAAAACACAAAAACCTGTCCTTCACCATCAAAGTGTAAATAACACAAACCGTAACAAAAACAACTATTTGTAAAGGGACCAATATAGTGAGGTCATAAAAAGGAATAATATTTATAAATAGACCCATGAATATACTTTAGGTCAAAAAATCAGTGACATAACTATCCCACTACCTTGACCAGTGGGGTACCTAAATCCCACATGAAACTCCCTGATCAGTTAAAGGACAGAACCATACAAGCAACAGATCTATCCTGCAGATATGGCGCTCCTCAAATATGTCCTCAAAAGTAAACAAATAAAATAGGCCACGCAGAGCAAACCAAAACAACCAATCCCCCAATGAATCCAGACTCAGGACCCCAAAACAATTAAATAAAATGGTTAAAATAACATATTCAAACATATGCTAATAGTCTAAAACCGTGTATGTGAATTACATTAAAAACAACACATTGCGGACAGACAAATATGACCATGAGAGAGAACCATTGACAGAAAAAGAATCAGCAAATATGTACATCGAAAATGGCATAAATATGCACTCAGCTTAGAATCAAATCTTGTAATAAACATTATAATCGTTAATTACTGAGAGTCCTAGGAGGAATGGGTTGTGAGTTCTCAGCCACAGGTGGACCATGGACTCTCAAATGTCAATCAGGGAAACACAGGAGTGTGCCCTAATAATAGACATTAGTACGTTAGGCCCTAGGGACCCAAGGGGGACGCAAATCGAAATGGATTATGGATCCTCATTATACTCCCCTAGGAGTCATACGGGTAAGAGCTACAAATAGCACTGCCAGCCAGTATGTACATTCAAACCCCTTGGGCTCAAAGTTCCCAGCTTATAGATCCATCTCAACTCCTTCTGTAGTAGAATCTTCCCCTGTTGCCACCTCTTCTCAAGATTGGTACATGATCTATTATTCTAAATCTGAGCTCATTCACCGAATGCCCTGCCTCCAAAAAGTGGCGGACCATAGGTTGGTCTTACTTCCCTTTATTGATGGCTGCTCGTATGCTGGACCGGTGGTTGGCCATTCTTGTCCTGGCATCACCTACAGTTTTCCAGGTGTAAAGCATCCCACATGGGCAATTGAGGAGGTAATTACATATTTAGTGGTGCATGTAAGGAAGAATCTGATGTCATATTTATTTTTATTTTTTTATTTTTTTTGTAATGGCATGTTAACTGGCTCATACTTCCATCATCCTGACAAGAAGAAAAAATATGACATATATGACATCAGATTCTTCCTTATATGCACCACTAAGTATGTTATTTAACTGCTCAATTGCTTTTGTGGTCCTGAATCTGGATTCATTGGGGGATTGGTTGTTTTTGTCTGCTCTGCGTGGCCTATTTTATTTGTTTACTTTTGAGGACATATTTGAGGAGCGCCATATCTGCAGGATAGATCTGTTGCTTGTATGGTTCTGTCCATTAACTGATCAGGGAGTTTCATGTGGGATTTTGGTACCCCACTGGTCGGTCACGGTAGTGGGATAGTTATGTCACTGATTTTTTTAACCTATATTCATGGATCTATTTATAAATATTACTTCTTTTATGACCTCACCATATTGGTCCTTTTACAAATGGTTGTTTTTGTTACGGTTTGTGTTATTTACACTTTGGTGGTGGAGGACAGGTTTTTGTGTTTTTGTGTTGGTGTTTGTCTTTTTGTATTATTTCAGTGCCTAGGGTCGCCCTTTTCTAATTGGGATTGGTATGATAGGATTTTATTATTTGAGTTGGGTTGTTTCAGTATGGTTAGTTTATGGAGACTCCGCTTTCTATCTTATATATAGTGGTCTGCATGGCTATATAGAGTTGCTGGCATCTGGTTGGATCCCATGGTGATACAATTGATAATGCCACTATTAATTTATATATTTGGAAAATGGACACATTAGGACTATACAAATCCATTAGTTAGTGATTGTGATGTCTTCGGGCAATGGGGATATCATCAGATTTTGACGATGTCTCAGTGTAAGTGTTGTTTTGCTTGGCTCTGTTTTTGACAGGTACCAGCTTATGTGAGAGATATTCTCCCAATATGGGTGGGTCTTGTCGGTGAGTGATGATGTCTACTCCCCTTGAATATCGTAGTGCCTCTTGATTGGTACTCATATGGGGATGATTAATGGCTAGATCCACCCCCCGCATCCCACTCCCTGTCTTTCAGTTTACTTTTATCTTATGCTGTTACTCACGTTATCACTATTTGTTATGGATCTCATCGACTGTTTATGGGGGGATCTCGACTATATGGGACACTGATTGTGATAATTGATGGTAGAATCTTAGAGGCTCTCTGCCTCCTTTATACCTGATGCTAATCTGGTTGGTACATGCATGACAGTTGAGTCCGTCCCCCGCCCCCTAGTTTCTTTTGACTGGATGTTTACATAGTGGATTGTGATTTATTGGTTTACACGTACTGCCTTATGGTTGGATTTATTATTGCACAGGTACAGTTTGTGTGATCTGTGTCAGATTTTTAACTCTTGACTAAGACTTATTATGATCGAACGATCTGGCGTAGGGGCGTGTGGACTACACTGATGACATGCCCAGCCTTGTGTGTGGATTAGTCCGATGAGGGTGTGGCCCCTATTTTTCATTGTTTATGTTTTTCCAAATTCGGTGCACATATATGATTTAGACAGTAACTCACTTTATATCACATTGTGTGCTGTTCATCCAATGGGGGATTGCCAGTGAAGGGGTGTGTTATATGGACGGCCTGGATGGGCTGCATGTTTGGGGGAGGGGTCTAGGAGCCTATAAAAGGTTGATTTTGTTCACTGTTTCTTTGTCTGTCAGAGGAAGGGATTGTGTTTGGTCTCAAAACGTCACATGGAATAAAGTTTGTTGGTTGACACAGACATCCTAAGACCAGTGAGTGCTTATTGCGACAAACTTTACATTTCTTAGAGCACCCTGGCAGTTATTCACAGATAGTGGGAGTGCATACACACCATCTGCTTTATATATTTATATATATTTTTATATATATATATATATATATATATATATATATATATATATATGTGTGTGTGTGTGTGTGTACATACAAATTTAAACATATAAACACATAAATAAACATATACATTATAGACATGTATACAGATCAGGTGTATATACAGGGAGTGCAGAATTATTAGGCAAGTTGTATTTTTGAGGATTAATTTTATTATTGAACAACAACCATGTTCTCAATGAACCCAAAAAACTCATTAATATCAAAGCTGTTTTTACCAGTGAAACCAATATAACATCTCAACATTCACAAATATACATTTCTGACATTCAAAAACAAAACAAAAACAAATCAGTGACCAATATAGCCACCTTTCTTTGCAAGGACACTCAAAAGCCTGCCATCCATGGATTCTGTCAGTGTTTTGATCTGTTCACCATCAACATTGCATGCAGCAGCAACCACAGCCTCCCAGACACTGTTCAGAGAGGTGTACTGTTTTCCCTCCTTGTAAATCTCACATTTGATGATGGAACACAGGTTCTCAATGGGGTTCAGATCAGGTGAACAAGGAGGCCATGTCATTAGATTTTCTTCTTTTATACCCTTTCTTGCCAGCCACGCTGTGGAGTACTTGGACGCGTGTGATGGAGCATTGTCCTGCAAGAAAATCATGTTTTTCTTGAAGGATGCAGACTTCTTCCTGTACCACTGCTTGAAGAAGGTGTCTTCCAGAAACTGGCAGTAGGACTGGGAGTTGAGCTTGACTCCATCCTCAACCCGAAAAGGCCCCACAAGCTCATCTTTGATGATACCAGCCCAAACCAGTACTCCACCTCCACCTTGCTGGCGTCTGAGTCGGACTGGAGCTCTCTGCCCTTTACCAATCCAGCCACGGGCCCATCCATCTGGACCATCAAGACTCACTCTCATTTCATCAGTCCATAAAACCTTAGAAAAATCAGTCTTGAGATATTTCTTGGCCCAGTCTTGACGTTTCAGCTTGTGTGTCTTGTTCAGTGGTGGTCGTCTTTCAGCCTTTCTTACCTTGGCCATGTCTGAGTATTGCACACCTTGTGCTTTTGGGCACTCCAGTGATGTTGCAGCTCTGAAATATGGCCAAACTGGTGGCAAGTGGCATCTTGGCAGCTGCACGCTTGACTTTTCTCAGTTCATGGGCAGTTATTTTGCGCCTTGGTTTTTCCACATGCTTCTTGCGACCCTGTTGACTATTTTGAATGAAACGCTTGATTGTTCGATGATCACGCTTCAGAAGCTTTGCAATTTTAAGAGTGCTGCATCCCTTGGCAAGATATCTCACTATTTTTCACTTTTCTGAGCCTGTCAAGTCCTTCTTTTGATCCATTTTGCCAAAGGAAAGGAAGTTGCCTAATAATTATGCACACCTGATATAGGGTGTTGATGTCATTAGACCACACCCCTCCTCATTACAGAGATGCACATCACCTAATATGCTTAATTGGTAGTAGGCTTTCGAGCCTATACAGCTTGGAGTAAGACAACATGCATAAAGAGGATGATGTGGTCAAAATACTCATTTGCCTAATAATGCTGCACTCCCTGTATAGACAGAAATACATATACTTTAGAGCCCTTTCCAGTAAAACACCTTGACATAGCCAATATCTTATTTTAACCTTTTAACAAAAAATTATAAACTATAAAACTGATATTTTTATTAAAACTGTTTATATATGCGTGTAATATAGGTTTTACATATGTTTTGTGACACTTTTATTTTAACACTAACACTTTATTTCAGGTCTAAGGTTGCGCTAATTCTTTTAGTGCTATTTTGGCTTTCGCTCGATAACAATATCCATTGAATGCATAGGGTGCGCTAAAGCGATGTTGGCCGTCCTATACTTTCTATGGTAAACCTGCCATTAATCTGGGTCATTAATGGGAAAACAGTTTTGCAAAGTAGACTTATTCTGAAAAATCAACTGTATTCAAAAGCCAAAGATAACAGCTTCCTAAGAGTCAATCAAATTCCATTCAGAATTTGATTTATTATTTTTTTAACCAACTTTACAAATCATTTAAAAGGGGTAAATTTAGTTGTGAAATGTACCAGCAGGTTTAATTTAAAACAAGTACCACTTTCAGTCAAATGATTTATTTTAGGTTAGACACAGTAATGTAAAACGACGATGGGCTAGCCTTAAAATTACCCCTTTTTGTTTTCTAAAGTAATATCCAGTACAAGCTACCTTCTAAATAGCTAACGGGGCCTATCTCCGTATGGAGCTTGAGGGCCCGTGTTTCTGGCTCACCAGAAACACCAGTTATGAAGCAGCAGTCTAAAAACCGCTGCTCCATAACCCTGTCCGCTTGCTCTGATGAGGCGGAGAGGACTTAAACCCCTGCGCAGCCGCCATTTTCTTTAGTGTGTTTGGTCAGTTCTTGGAGCTACAGCACACTACAGTGAGTAAGAGAAAGTCGTTAGAGTAGAGAGAGAGGCGCATTGCATAATATTTAGTTAGGTCGGATTTGGAGGATTTGATAAGCTTGTACATTTACTGTCACTTTTTTACATATTGCACACATTTTGCATACACACATATACAAAATACACAACACTTTTTTTTGATAACACCTTACACATTTTATTTATCTTTTACAGTTTGAAAGGCTGAGTGTCTGGTTGTGATTGTGTGTGATTGAAGTGGGAGTGAGTGTGAGTGTGTGAGTGTGTGTAGTGTGAGGATGTCAGGGAGAGCTAGGGCTGGGGGGAGGAGGGAAGGGGAGTTGCAGGGAGAGGATTATGGACAGGAGGAGCAGCAGGGTCCCCGTCAGGGAGTGAGCGGAGTGGGGAGAGGGAGAGCCAGAAGGGAGGATGGGAGTGGGGTTGCCCCAAGGCCAGGCACACTTAGAAGAGGGATAGAGGGTGCACATGGGGATAGAAGGGGGGAGGAGGGAGAGGATAGGGAGGAACCCACACCAGGGACATCCCAGGGAGGGAGCCAGGCGGCCCAGGACGAGGAGCGTATGAGGTGTCCTAACTTCAGTTTTGCAGAAAACCTTGCTCTAGTCCAGGCTGTCCTGGAGAACCATAATGCCCTCTTTGGACAAGAGAAGGGCAAAGGAGTTGCCGTAGGCGTAAAGATGCTTGGCAGAAGGTGGTGGAGGCCGTCAATGGTGTGTCCCAACAGAGGAGGAATGTGGATGGCCTAAAGAAGAGATGGAATGATTGTAAAAGGAGAGTCAAGGAGAAGATGGGCCAGGAAGCAATGTCCCAGAGGGCAACAGGAGGTGGGCCTCACTATGAGGCGGAATACAACGAGTGGCAGGAGCTGATTCGTAGGTCCCTGAGCGTCACAGCAGTCCCTGGACTTCCAGGGGCTCGTGACTCAGGGGCTGCAACATCAGCACAGCATGCTGGTGAGTAACATCCCACACACCAGTATTATATGTATTTGAGTTATAACATCCTATATTGTCACACATTCATGTACACAATGATGAGCATGGTATTTTGCTTACTAACAACAAAATATACAATGAGATTTAACATTAAAGGGACATGAAACCCAAATAATTTGATTTCATTATTCAGATAGAGAATACAGTTTTCAACAACATCTCAATTTACTTCTATTATCTATTTTTCATCATTATTTTCATAATCTTAGTTTATTAAATATCAATGCACATGGGTGAGGCAATCACACGAGGCATTGATGTGCAGCCACCAATCATCAGCTTATGAGCCTATCTAGAAATGCTTTTCAGCTAAGAATATCAAGAGAATGAAGCAAATTAGCTAATGGAAGTAAATTACAAAGTTGTTTAAAATTCCATGCTTGGCTAGCTGAATCATGAAAGAATAAATATGGGTTGCATGTCCATTTAATGCTACTTAACACATTGAAAATCATGATATGAGGTGGAATAGTGAAATACTAACATGTCTCAGAGTAACACAGGCCACAAGCCACATGTAGACTTTTCAGTAAATGGACACTATAGTCATCACAACCATAGTGTCACTTAAAGAACACATTTTCTCCATCACTGACATGTACACAGAACTATTGTATGAAGCACATACATGTATACTTTGCATATTAAAACCCATCATATCACAAATCTCAATGTGCACATGCATGTTATAGAGTTTGACATAAGAATGTGTATAGGCCCTAGCATGTACATTGTATGCCCACATAGATATATATCTGACTGTACTAATCCCTCTCATCATTTGACTCCTCCACAGAACCTCCAGTCACCAGGGTGCCAACGCCCATGCATCCCCCTCCAACACCGGATCAAAGTATATCTCCACCTCGACCACCGGTCCAGAGAGTCCAGCAGGAGTATGCCAGGCATGACATGGGTTGGACTGCCTCAATTGAGAATCCCAATGTTATGCCGCCTGCATTACAGGAGGATACCTGGCAGGAGCCCTGGCCGGAGGAATATTCCTTTGGCTTGGAGGGGGAGCCACGCCAGCCCCGAAGGGTAGATGTCTTTACCCCCCCACAAGAATATCGTGCCACTCAGGGATTCTACCAGCAGGCTGAGTGGATGCACACCAGCAGCCAATGGGACTATCAGTCCATCCGGACATCTGCACCATCGGCAGCAGTTGGAAGAGCTCCACCAACTGAAATTCCTCGCCTTGCACCCCCAGCTGAGATTCCGGGGCCTGCACCCCCAGCTGAAATTCCTCGCCCTGCACCCCCAGCTGAGATTCCGGGGCCTGCACCCCCAGCTGAAATTCCTCGCCCTGCACCCCCAGCTGAGATTCCGGGGCCTGCACCCCCAGCTGAAATTCATCGCCCTGCACCCCCAGCTGAGATTCCGGGGCCTGCACCCCCAGCTGAGGATCAAGAAATGGAACCAGTGCCTATAGTCCCTGCTGGGGAAGAGCCCATGGATCCACTGACTTCCGCCATGGGTGATGAATACATTTCCCTACAGAGGAGGCAAACATTGACCTGTGAGAGTCTAACGTCAACCTGCGAGAGAATGCAGAGGGACCAACGCAGGTTCCATAGGAGACAACAGCGATTACAACAGCGTTCCATTGAGCTGCAAAGGGACATGGCAGCATCTGTAACTGCTATGGTACAAAACCAATCACAAATGCTGAGAGTCATTTGGGACATGCAAATCCAGAGTGACCACAGATGGAGGGAACAGAACCAACTGTTGGGTGTGTTGGTGGAGCATTTCACCCACCAGCAGGACATCGCCTCAAGCATCTCATCTGTGACCAGCACTCCTACTGGATCCACACAACCCAGGAGAGGCAGGAGACCCACTCCAGGCCCCTCAGCCCCCTCATCTAAGAGGCCTAAAAGAAAATAAATCTTGTTCTATTTCATCCTAAATCTTGTCCTCTGTTATTTACCATATAATTGTCATCCACATCCATGTGAGGTGTGTTTTAGTACAGTAATATTGTTAAAACATATAATAATACCTGTGTTGAAATGGGCAAAAAAGGTATTATTATCATGTTTCTGACATATTCCTGTTCGATAAACCACATCACATAGTTGTGTATGAACGGTACATATAGTAATATTCACTTCTAAGATGTAAATCAAGGTTTCTCACATCCAATATAAATTGACACGTTGGTATATATAACTAATAATGTATTTAAAGAAGGTGTGAACATAAGGTATAAATATCCATTATCCTCATTCTTAATGATAGTGAACTAAACATGAATGAAAAAAATGAGAAATATACAGTAATTAGGGTTGTTAAAGGGACATGAAAGCCTTTTTTCCTTCATGATTTGTAAAGAGCAGACAATTATAAACAACTTAATAATTTGCTTCTATTATTTATGTTGCTTCATTCTATTGATATTCTTTGCTGAAAAGCATATCTAGATATGCTTGGTAGCTGCTGATTAGTAGCTGTATATAGATGCCTCCTGTGATTGTTTCACTGTGTGCATTGCTATGTCTTCATTAAAGTATATCTAAAGAATAACTGAAAATATGTAATCAAAGTAAATTTTAAGGTTTTTTAAAATTATATTCTCTATCCTTAATCATGAAAGAATATGTTTGGGTATAGTGTCCCTTTAAGGGAAGGGGGTTGGGATGTAGTAGTTTCACTTACATGCAGTGGAAATCCAAATTTTGAAATTCTGCAAGACATGATATATACACATGCAATGGTTGGTGAGGTACTGTCAAACATCATAATACATGTGAATGTTACGGTTTACTGTACTTATGAATAAGTACCTTACAGGTGAAGTATTCCCGGATGACATAATCCCTCACTTCATTCCCCCTAAGTGTCCCCCTGTCCACATCCTCAGGTACAGGAACCAGCTGCTGCTGCTGCTGCTGCTGCTGCTGCTCTGGGTCAATGTCCCCCAACAAACGTGTGTCCACAGCAATGTTGTGTAGAATACAGCAAGCATTGACAATGGAACACACTTTGTTGGGGTTATACTGTAGTGCTCCGCCTGTAACATCCAGACACCTGAACCTGGTTTTTAATAGGCCAAAGCTCCTTTCAATGACATTCCTTGTTCTTATGTGTGCCTCCTGGTACCTGAGTTGTGGCTCTGTAATGGGGTGCACCAAGGGGGTTAATAGCCATGGTCTGCAGCCGTACCCTGCGTCACCTGTCATGTAACATATGTGTTTGGATTACTACAGGTACATCATGTGCTTTAAAGGGACACAACATGAATTTCATATAAAAGATAGATTTAATAAAAACATTAAATTTGTGCATTATAAGCAATCTACTTTTATGCCAGTATTAGTCTAGACCAAAAATCTATTTTAAAGGACCAGTCAACACAGTAGATTTTCATTATCAAAAAAATGCAAGATAACAAGACAATGCAATAGCACTTAGTCTAATATCAAAGTTATTTTTTATGACAATTTAAAGTGTTATGTATTTTGAAACTCCCCCTGTACCATGTGACATCCATCAGCCATTCACAAATGCATACACACTTATTCTTGCACATGGTCAGTAGGAGCTGGTGACTCAAAAATATAAAAGATACAAATACTGTGCACATTTTGTTAATGGAAGTAATTTGGAGAGTTTATTAAAATTAAAAGTCCTATCTGAATAATGAAAGTGCAATTTATACTAGACTGTCCATTTAATAAGAACCTGCAATTGTTATCAGCTTTATAATTTACTTAGATTAGATTATTTTCTCCATTCTATAGATAACTTTTGATGACAAGCATATTAGATATGCTCAATAGCTGCTGATTGGTGGCTGCACATAGAAGCCTCATATGATTGGCTCATATATGTGAATTGCTATTTTTAAAAAATAAGATATCTAAAGAATAAATATAATGAGATAATAGAAGTGAATTGTAATGCTGTTTAACATTGTATTCTCTATCTGAAACATGAGATTAAAATTTGTGTTTAGTGTCCCTTTAGTAGAAATATACAGACAGAATGAAGGTACTCACCAAGCAGCCATCCTCCCGAGAGTGTTCCATTTTCAAACATATTGAATAAGGAGGTCTGGCGCAGGATGTAGGAATCATGTGCACTCCCCGGGAAGCCTGCATACACATGTAAGAATTTCAGATTGGTATCGCAGACCATCTGGCAATTCAATGAGTGAAACCCTTTCCTGTTAATATAGAGGATTGTCTCCTCATGTGGGGCCACGATACGCACATGTGTGCATCAATTGCCCCCATGACATTGGGAATACCCCCCCAGTCGATAGAAGCCTTGTTTAAGACGGTTCCATTCCTGGGGGGTACGGGGGAAATGAATGTATCGTTGTGTCTGGTTATCTAGAGCAGTCAGAACCTCCCCTAGAATCCTGGAGAAGGTAGATTGCGCTAGGCCAGACACAAGCCCCTCTGTTGACTGGTATGAGCCGGTTGCCAGGAAGTGTACAACACACAACAGCTTCTGCATACCAGTCAGAGCTCGGTTCCTATACGCTTGAGGGTCAATATCATCCTTCAAGACCTCATATAGGTTAATGAGGCTTGCAGAAGTCAAGCGATACTTTTCCCTGACCTCCACTTCTGTCATCCCAAACAGGGTGACCCTAACCCTGTGTACCCTTGGTGCTCTTCCCCTCTGCTGATGCCTTCGTCTTATAGGCCCTGCTGGCCTATGGGCAGCTGCAGCAACAGCAGCATGGGGAGCACCAGGAACAGGGACAACAGCAGGAGGAGCAGGGAGGGCAGCAGCAGCAGCTGGAGCAGGGACAGCTACAGCACCATGACCAGGGACCTCAGCAGCAGGGATACCATCCAAAACAGGGGCTTGTAGGGGTTCCAGCACCCCTTGTGCCCCACGACACTGTCTCACTCTAAATGCAATATACTGCAAGGGAAACATGGTGGCTAATGAGGGTGTGCATTTGTAGGTGTTTTAAGGCTGCAGGTGAGAGGTTGTGCTGTTTGTGATTGGTTTGACACACTTGCAGGGGCAGGAATAATATATGCTTTTAAGAGGTTAACTATTTGTGAACAAGCTGCTGCTATGTATATTGTTAAGCATGCATTTGTTAGGCCTTCAGAGAGTTACGTTGGTTTCTAAGTCAGTGCAAGGGTTCCTGCGCCTTCAATTTGTGGCGAGCTGAGAATGGAGTAGATTTTGTGAAATCTGCGCGCGTAAGTCCTTACGCCGTATATTGGATAGCAAATTGCGCGTGTTTTGTATGTCAGTCTATGGGCCAAAAAACTACGGGCGACGCCAGAAATCTACGCGCGTAACTTCTAGCTTACGCCGTATATAGGATACCAAACCCGCGCAAATATTGGCGTCGCCAACATTTGCGGGCGACGATTTTTATCGGATCGACCCCCTTGTTTGCAGCTATTTCATGTGCACAATACAATTGTTTTTGACTGTCTTGTACCTTTAGAGCAGAATAAAATGCAAACACATTCTACCATTGCCAGTCAGGAAAGGTTAAGTTAAAACTGTTTACATAAAATTTGAAAACAACAAGTTGGTACAGAACTACTGATCAGTTTTTTATTTCCTATTGGCTGATAAGGATAACTCACAAAGTTTTATTGCTGGGCGAGAAAAAATCTTCCACAAGTAGGAAACAAAGTCATTTTTAAGCACAGGAACATCCCAACAGAAAAAAATAAACAATAACTATAACTACTATTAAAATATCCTCTTGTAAACACAACCAAGTCAAACATTTGCATTACTATCCTGTAATATAAAAGCTTAGAATAAAATTAACATATATGTGTATTTAATAGAACTCATTTGGCAAGATGAATCAGCCTTCCTGGGGTGGGTGTAAATAAGGCATCTGGCATTAATCATAATAAGTGTTTTATCTACACATGTCATGTTTAGTTTCTGTCTGCAATTTACCTCTCAGTCAAACCGTACACAAATATCTCCAGGCACTATCTACCAACTTATGCTTTTCAAGTGCCTAAATGTATTTGCACCATGGTTCCCACAGTTAATGTGACAAAAGCCAAAGGAGGTGCTATTTTAAGACTTTATCCCACTCGCTCTAGCAGTTCAGCTTTGCCTGTACAACTGATTTCCCTTGTCATATGCTGTAAATTTTACTGCATGATTTCTTTCTGTGTTTATTGATTGGTTTCTATGTTGAGGTTTTTCTAAACACTTTTACAGTAACTGTGTCTTCTTGCCTATATTACTTGATGTGAAGTAAAACAATAAAATCAACAGATGTTGTCTTTCTCATATAAGGGAGACTAACATGGCTGAAGTAATCCTACGAAATTGATATACGGCAGTATATGGCAGCAGTTTTGCAAAATGTTAAACATTAGCAAGAGCATTAGGTGGGATGCGCACACCAGAAAAATTAGTTTTGTTTAGTTTCGTATCGATACATTATTTTTTAAATGTGTTTCGGGTGCATTTGGATCTATTTGTTGTATCATTCATTAGTTTTGGATGCAATCAGATTGATTTGTTATAGCGATCATTCGTTTCGGATGCATTCGGAAATTCGGAAATTTTGTATGTTCAGATTCATTCATTATGTATGTTACGTTAATTTGGATGGTTCCAACCAACACAAAATGAATAATTTCACTGTTCTATCTCACTATATTAAATTGTAATATATCTCTATTAGTTTTTTTTTATAATAAATATGGAACGGCAAAGGAATTGGGATTAGTCCAGAGAGTCAGACTATCGTGCCATGGTCATTCAAATTAAACGAATGAATCCAAACTAATTCAGATTTTTTTTGTTACAAATGAATTTGGATTAGTTTAGTTTTGTTACTAGGGTGATTCGGAGATTCGGATACATCTTAATCTCTGAATTACCCAGTTTTTGTCCGAATTGAATTGCACGTGTCTAATTTCCTGTTTTGTAGTGTTTCGGGCATTGGGCACGCTACCTATCTTGTAGGGATGGGCAAATGTTTTGCAAAATTTGAAAAATGAAACAAATTTTAACACGTTTGTTAATTTGTTTCGAATTTCAAATATTTGTACATCATTCTAACATTTGTTTAATGTAATAGTATTTCTAAAGTTTTCTTTTAATGCAATATGAATTTTTCTAATAATTTGATTCAAATTATGCAATATTTGAATTTGAAAAATTTGAATCAATTTATGTCTTATAGTATTTCTAAAGCTCTCTTTAAATGTAATATTTGAATTATGCCAGGAGCGGAACTATCAGTGATGTGACAGTCGCGGCCGCGACCGGGCCCAGCAGCAGGTCTCTTAAAAAAATAATTGTGGCACTTGTCAATATAACTTTCTCTTTGAACTTCGGCTTCCCATTTTGGTGCACCACGCACTACCGTGCAGATAGGCTCAAGATCTTAGAGCAGCCAAGGGAGGAAGTAGAGTTGGCCGTCTCCTCCTCCTGACTGACTGCATGTGTATCGGTTTGTTACTGCAGTAAGTACTGGAGTCGACTGTGAGTCTGGGACATCTGGGACTGGGAGACTTGAGTCACGTGACGTCTGCAGTGTGGCAGAGTGCAAACTGTGAGTGAGACAGAGACTGAGTGGCAGCCAACGCAGAGAGGACCAGCAGCAGCACAGCACTGCATGCCCGCAAGGTCAAACTCAGTCAGCAGCACTGGTCCACACAGACAGTCACTGTTGAAGGTGCGCGCAGCACAACGGTCAGTAAGCCAGCATGTTAGCTTGTGCCAGGAGGGTGGGGGCAGCCATGGGTGTCAGCTTTCCAAGCGAGAGAAATGATTATACAAAGTGAATTGCTGAGTCTGATATGCTATAATTGAATTTATAAAAATAAAAATTACTTGGATGGTTCCCTTCACTAGATGTACCAAGAGAACAGTTAACCTAATATTAAATAGTTATCTCAATTTTGCTCAGATTTAAACTTTCTGATCAACAATAGCCATCAGTCATTTTACTGTAAGTTTGACACTTTGCTTACTTTGCCTTTTGAATTTTATATTACCCTGTTGAATTGCAGCTACTCCTATCGAATAGGCACAACACTTTTTTTTTAATATAGCCAAAGAAGCTCTTTCCACTGGGAATGCAGATAGTGCTATAGCTGAACTGAAAACGTTTATTTAATTGCAAGCCCAATTAAATGTGTCCTTTTTTGATAGTTGTCTAAATCCTAGTTCTTTGAGCATTTTAATTTGAATAGAATGTTTTTCCTGACTATTTTTTATCTCCAATGGTCCAAAAAAATATATTTCTTGATCACTTTTAAAGTTTTGATTGTAAGATAGGTTTTGTTGTATGAAATGAAATCAAGCTTCCCATATACTGTATATTATCAATCCATTATAGCAGAGAGAAAGCATTTGAGGTGCTATGTCATATAAGTAATAGGTCCCACTCACTTATTTCCAGTATTGTTGTCAGGGTTTTTTCCCTGTTGTGTTTGCCATGTGCTGCTGGCAGCCATTTTATTCACCTCTCTTCCTGACTATGGTGCATTGTGGGGGATGCTGCTCATTTCCTGCACTTCCTTTTATGGCCAGACTGGTGTGCATCATCCGTGTGAGACAGGATGCAGTCTCAGAATTGTGATGTCATCACTTATTATTTAAAGGGCCTCTGTTCAGTATACTTTGCCTTTGCGTTATCTCAGACCTGTTTGTGAGAGTTCCTGTGTATTACCTGGCTGCCTGACGTCCTTCCTGGTTCCTGATCCCTGGCTTGTTCCTGACTCTGCTGTTTTCCTTGTTCCTGATTCCGGCTCGTCTGACTATTCGCTTTGGCTCCTGACTTGGCTCGTCTGACTACCAGCTCTGGTTTTGACTCCTGGCTTGTTATTTGACTTGTGGACTTTTTTATTATTTTTTGCTATTAATAAACCTGTGATTTCAAATTACCCTGAATTTGTGGCCTCCTTTCGAAGGGTATTTGATGTTCTGGCTCGCTCCTCTTCTGCTGCTAAATGACTCGTGTCCATTCAGCAAGGTACAAGATCTGTTGCTCAGTATGCTATTGAGTTCCGTACGCTTGCCGCAGAGGTAGGTTGGAACAATGAAGCCTTCTTTCATGGGCTCTCTGATGCGATTAAAGACAAAGTTGCTGCCAGAGATTTACCAGAGGGTATCGAGGCATTGGTGTCTTTTTTGATCCTAATTGACATCAGACTCAGAGAGAGGCCCTCTTTCAAGGAGCGCTTGCGGAAGCCTCCTGTTCCGTTGTCTCCTACGTGTTCGTTCCCACCCATGCCTCCCTCTCCTCCCATGCCTCCTGGTCCTGAGTCACCAGGTACTGCTGAGCCAATGCAGTTGGGATTAACGCGTCTCTCCGCGGTGTAGAGGGCCTTTAGGAGGAGGGAGGGGCTCTGCCTCTATTGTGGGTTACAGGGCCACCTTTTGAAGTCTTGTCCTACACGGCCGGGAAACGCTCAAACCTAAGGTCCTGTTGGGGACAGACCTTGGGTGGTTTATCCTCATCCCCGGAACCACTTAAGGAGAACCCTTTGGTCACGGTTGTCCTTTCCTGGGTGGACTCCTCCATAGTCACTCAGGCTCTTGTTGACTCCGGTGCTGCGGGCTATTTCATTGACAGTGCTTTTGTATCAAAGCACTCCATTCCTGTTTTGCCTCAGTCCATTCCGCTTGCTATTGAGGCCATTGATGGCAGGCCCCTTCAGCCCACACTCGTTACTCACGAAACTGCTCCGTTGTCCATGGCTGTTGGGGTTCTCCATTTTGAAAGCCTCCAGTTCCAGGTGATAAACTCTCCGCATTTTCCGGTTGTTCTGGGTTATCCCTGGCTCCAAAAGCACAATCCCAATCTCGGCTGGTGCAGGTCCGAAATTTTGTCATGGTCCCCGCAATGTATTCCCACTTGTCTTTGGAAACCAGTTAAAGTCTTGTGCACTTCTTTGGTATCTCAATTGCCAGAGGAATACCAAGAGTTCCTAGACGTGTTTGACAAGGTGCGTGACGGTACGTTGCTTCCTCACCGGTATTACAATTGTGCCATAGACCTGCAACCCAGAGCCATTCCTCCTCGGGGCCGGGTGTACCCTCTGTCTATTGCAGAGAATTGTGCTATGGAGGAGTATGTTGCTGATGCTCTGTCGTGGGGGATCATCCGCAAATCCTGCTCTCCTGCAGGGGCTGGCTTCTTCTTTGTGAAGAAAAAGGATGGCGAGTTAAGACCATGTATCGATTATAGGGGTCTTAATCGTCTTACCATTAAGAATGCTTACCCTATTACGCTCATTACGGAACTCTTTGACCGCCTCAACGGAGCTACGGTCTTTACTAAACTTGATTTGAGAGGAGCGTACAATCTCGTTAGGATTAAGGAGGGCCACGAATGGAAAACAGCATTTAACACCAGGAGTGGGCATTATGATTATCTTGTAATGACCTTTGGCTATGTAATGCTCCTGCTGTTTTTCAGGAATTTATTAATGATGTCCTACGAGATATGTTGCAACAGTGTGTTGTGGTGTACTTAGACAACATCCTCATACACTCACCCACACTTGAGGCTCATCGTTCTGATGTTACACGGGTTCTTCAGAGACTACGTGAGAACGGCCTTTTTTGTAAACTCGAGAAATGTGAGTTCCATCAGAATCAAGTAACCTTCCTAGGTTATGTTATCTCCGTTGCAGGGTTCTCCATGGATCCTGACAAGTTATCTGCAGTTCTGCAGTGGCCTCCCCAGTTGGTCTTTGGTCTATTCAATGTTTTTTGGGGTTCGACAATTACTATAGAAAGTTTATTAAAAACTTTTCTTCCTTGGTTAAACCTATCACAGACATGACCCGTAAAGAGAATGATCCACTCCATTGCTCACCTACTGCCATTAAGGCCTTTGATAGTCTTAAGACTGCCTTTGCTGCCGCTCCAGTTCTGGCTCATCCTAACCCTGTTCTGCCTTTCATTCTTGAGGTTGATGTGTCTGAGACTGGAATAGGTGCCCTCTTGTCTCAACGTCCTACGCCTGACGGTTCCTTGCATCTGTGTGGTTTCTTCTCTAAGAAATTGTCTCCAGCGGAGTGCAATTTTGAAATTGGCGACAGGGAATTACTGGCCATAATTTTGTCACTCAAGGAATGGAGGCATCTTCTCGAGGGTACTAGCGTGCCAGTGCTCATTCTTACTGACCACAAGAATTTAACTTATCTATCTGAAGCAAAACGTTTGTCATCCCGACAGGCCAGATGGGTGCTATTTTTGTCTTGGTTTAATTATGTGGTCTCCTACCTGCCTGGTAGTAAGAATGTTAGGGCTGATGCCCTCTCTCGACAATTTTTGCCTTTGTCCAAGGAGGAGTCTGTACCTACTCCTGTTATACCTCCTGACCATATTTTGGCTACCATACATACTAATTTGACTTCTCCCTTAGCGGAGGAGATCCTGGCTGCACAAACCAATGCACCTCATGAGAAACCTAGTGGTAAGTATTTTGTTCCTGAGAATCTTCGAACTAAACTTTTGCACACTTACCGCTATCCTAAAGCCGCAGGTCACCCAGGCAAGAACCAAATGATTTGGTCTGTCACTCGACATTTCTGGTGGCCTCGTTCTGATGTTGCTGCGTATGTTGCCTCCTGCTCAGTTTGTGCACAGAATAAGACTCCTCGACGTCTTCCTGTGGGTCTTCTTCAACCTATTGCTAATGGTGAGCATCCTTGGACACATCTTTCCATGGACTTCATTGTCGAGCTCCCTATTTCCAATGGAAATACTGTTATCCTTATGATGGTTGACCATTTTTCTAAAATGTCACATTGCATTCCCTTGATTAAGCTGCCTACCGCACAGGAGCTTGCTTCAATTTTTGCCCGGGAGGTCTTCCATTTACATGGGTTACCCAAGGAGATAGTGTCAGACCGGGGTAGCCAGTTTGTCTCCAGATTTTGCCGTTCCTTTTGTGCTCAAATGGGGATCCAGCTTTCCTTCTCCTCGGCATATCACCCTCAATCCAATGGGGCTGCGGAACAGTCTAATCAAGCTCTGGAACAGTTCCTCCGTTGCTATGTCTCAGATCACCACAATAATTGGTCTGAACTGTTATCTTGGGCAGAGTTTGCTCGTAATAGTGCTATTAATGCTTCGTTTCAACCATCCTTGTTGCCCGATTCATTCATGTCTCAGGGTATTCTGGCTTTGGAGGAGCATCTCCGGCAACTCCGTTCCATGTGGGTGCAGATTCAGGATTGCCTTCATCGTTCTATGCAGCGCCAAACGTTCCAGGCTGATTGTAGGCGTCTGCCCGCACCTTCCTACCAGGTTGGTGAGAGAGTTTGGCTGTCCTCCCGCAACTTGAACCTTTGTGTGCCTTCCAATAAATTGACTCCCCATTATGTTGGTCCTTTTTGAATACTCCGACGGGTTAATCCTGTGGCCTACGCTCTTGACCTTCCTCCTGCTATGCGCATCTCCAATGTTTTTCATGTCTCCCTCTTGAAACCATTGGTTTGTAATCGGTTTACCACTGTGTTGTCTCATCCCCATCCTATTTTTGTTGACAACCATGAGGAGCATGAGGTCAGCAGCAGTATTTGGTTCACTGGAGGGGCTACGGTCCGGAGGAGCGTTCTTGGGTTCTCTCCTCTGATGTTCATGCTCCTGCCCTCCTCCGTGCCTTCCATGCCCGTTTCCCCAATAAGCCTTTTGTCCTCCCGCGGGGGAGGGGTCGTTGAGGGGAGGGTACTGTCAGGGTTTGTTCCCTGTTGTATTTGCCATGTGCTGCTGGCAGCCATTTTACTCACCTCTCTTCGTGACTATGGCGCATTGTGGGGGATTCTGCTCATTTTCTGCACTTCCTTTTATGGCCAGACTGGTGTGCATCATCCGTGTGAGACAGGATGCAGTCTCAGAATTGTGATGTCATCACTTATTATTTAAAGGGCCTCTGTTCAGTATGCTTTGCCTTTGCGTTGTCGCAGACCTAACTCTGCTGTTTTCCATGTTCCTGATTCCGGCTCGTCTGACTATTTGCTTTGGCTCCTGACTCGGCTCGTCTGACTACCAGCTCTGGTTTTGACTCCTGGCTTGTTATTTGACTTGTAGACTTTTTTTATTATTTTTTGCTATTAATAAAGGTGTGATTATTTTTGCACTTCTCGTCTCAGTCTGATTCCTGGCACCCTGACAATTGTGGAACAATATTTTCAGCTCAGTCTCCTAAAGTCTCAACTGTTAGGACATTACAAAGAAAAGCCTTTGTAAACAATGCTCTGTGCATCTGAATTACTACTGGAAAAAAATACAGTGAGCTCATAAAATGTTGGACTTTGCAATAATTTTGTTGACTGGTTCATTTTTTTTCTGCATATCTCCTGTTAATAAAGTTTTGCCTTGATTTTTGTTTTCTTTGCCTTTAAATAGTTTCTTTAATCTCAAACTGAGCTACAAACTTAGAACAGAGATGAAGAGGAGAAAGAAAAATCTAGGCTAAAGAGATATTAACTGAATATGTGCCATTGCATCTATATCTTTGAGAATCTTTAGCAGCCTGCTGTACATTGTTGCTTGATAATTAATATGTTCCACTTTCTGCATATATCCTGTTTTTGCTTTGAACGTGACTGAATCTGTGTTTGTGCCCCTGTGTGTGTGCCTGGGAGTGCGTGAGCTTGCTTGTGTGTGTGTCTGTGCTTGTTTGTGTGTATGAGTCTGTGTGTGTGTATGAGCCTGTGTATGTGCCTGAGAGTGCGTGAGCTTGCTTGTGTGTGTGAGTCTGTGCTTGTGTGTGTGTATGAGTCTGTGTGTGTGTATGAGCCTGTGTGTGTGTATGAGCCTGTGTATGTATGAGTCTGTATGTGTGTGTGCATGAGTGTGTGTGTGTATGTATGAGTCTGTGTGTGTGTATGAGCCTGTGTGAGTGTATGAGTCTCTGTGTGTGTGAGTCTGTGTGTGTGTATGAATCTGTGTGTGTGTGTGAGTCTCTGTGTGTGTGAGTCTGTGTGTGTGTGTTTGAGTCTGTGTGTGTGTGTGTATGAGTCTGTGTGTGTATGAGTATGTGTGTGTGTATGAGTCTGTGTGTGTGTATGAGTATGTGTGTGTGTATGAGTCTCTGTGTGTGTGTTTGAGTCTGTGTGTGTGTATGAGTCTGTGTGTGTGTATGAGTATGTGTGTGTGTATGAGTCTGTGTGTGTGTGTATAATTGGACACAGCAGAGAAAGTAACCTAAGTTACAACATGACAACTCCCATTGTTTTATAGACACTAAAACTTTACACTTATTTTGCCAATATCTAAACAGCTAATGAATCTTTAAAAAATACATCTAATTGTTATTCTAAGACTAATCTTTTCTTTGAATGCATCATTCTATCTAGCATTAATTTGATGTTTAATGTCCCTTTAATTCTTTACATTTTGTTGATATGGTTGAAATAAAATAATTTATCAAGTCTTCTCAAAATGTAATAAAGGTGGCACTATATAGATTTAGGATGTTTAGAGTAATTTCAATATTACATATAGGCAACTAGATAAAGTGAAACATTAGTGTAAAGTTCCACTAATAATGTAATGATTTGGGGGGGGGGGGGGGCCTTCATGTATTCTTGCACCGGGGCCTTGAGGTTTCTAGTTATGCCTCTGAATTATGCAATACTCGAAATTGATATATTTGTATCTATTATGTATCAATTTACTACATTCCCTACCACATGAACTATTGAACTTCTGAATAGTATTTGTTAAATTGAATGTCACATTCGAAATATGGATATTTGATTTAATTATGAACATTCGTAAAAAGAAAGTAACATTCGAAAACCGGAAATAACATTTGATTACAGATTTTAATGGATTTTCATTCTTATCAACATTCGTTGTCCAAATTGAATGTCTACAGGACTATTCGTTCTACCAAACAAATTACACTTCCCGCACATTCACCCATCCCTACTATCTAGACATCTTTTCTACAAAGAATAACATGACAACGACTCAATTTTGATAGTAGAAGTAAATTGGAAACGTTTTTAAATTTGTATTCCCTATCTGAATAATGAAAAACAAAATGTGGGTTTCATGTCTCTTATTATATATTGGAACTCAAATACCTCAACTCGTAAGCAAACAAAGATTTATCTCAAATAATGATAGTATACAATAAATCTATAGTAAAATTGTACAGTGCATCTCAAATTAAAAATTAATAGTTTGTGGATTAAAATGTATTAGTATTATTTTGCTTAGAGATCTTGAATATAGCCTCCATCCTACATTATTATGTAATTGGCAAAATGTTGGGTTTTGTTTTAATCCACACAAATATTGATTTTCAAGTAATTTTGAACTCTTTAAAGGGATATAAAGTGTAAAGTATATTTATGGGCTGTATATTTTATTGATTTTAAAAGTACTTTTTTATTTTGTAATAAAAAGTTGAGTGTTTAACCTTTTAATGCCGTTGCAGCGTTCTATTCCGTCCTAACCGCGCCGGGCTTTAACGCTGTTAGGACAGAATAGAACGTCTGAGACGTTTTACTGTCCTGAAGCCAACACCGCTTCCTGGATGGGATCGCGGTCTGGAGGGCGTGCCTAGCTTCATAGGGATCCCCCCTGACCCGATCCCATCATTGAAATCACATGCACAAACACAGGATTTCAATTAACCCTATCATTAAAGGGTTAACAAACATAAGTGTGTAAAGTACTTAGGGGGTATATCGCTCCTGCATACTATTTTAAATACATTTCTAATTTACATATGTTTTCTCAACCTGTCTTCAGCTCCATGCTCAACACATTTTACATACAGATCTTGATGCATATGATATACATGCTTGCCTTTGAATTAGGCACTCACATGGGATGTACACACCAATCAGTGACAAAACAAGAATGTACTTTTAAGGAATTTTAATACTTCAAACATGCTCTTAAAACTGTTTTCCTTATTTATGTAGACTGAAGTAAGCATCATAGTCTGGTTATCCAGATACAAACATTACCGAATTGCAGTGTCAAATGATATATTTATTTTGAAGACATATTTCATATTGGACAATGTTTTGAAAGTTCTCTCTCTTCCTCAGATCTGAAGAAAATCAAAGAAGTTTGTTGTAGCTTATATATTTTGGTTTAAAAGACAGCAGAGGGTTTACAAAGGAGAGCAAAATACAAGACAATTATTGAATTGAACAAGGGAGAGAAGTCCATAAATGTTTGTTGTATGGGTTTCATTGTGAAAGGTGGGGGTTAAGGGTGAGCAAATGCAGTGTTCCAAAATAACAAGAATTATTCTCAACATGTTAAAATGCATAACCCACTTATCTCTCTCTCTCTTACACACACACATAATACACACACACACATAATACACATATGCTCACACACACAAGCACACAACAAACACACATGCACACACACAAACACACAATTATTTCATAATATCTAGATTTTCAGGTTTTGATTGGAGTAATATGTTTCTAGGTAAATTATTACCTAAATGAATACAATACTTGTTTTCCTTTGGGCCTTTTTAACAAAGAAAACCCTGTCTAATTTAAATTAAAGGGATAGAAGAAGACAAAAATAAACCTTTATGGTTCATTTAGAGCATAACATTTTAAATAACCTTCCAATTTACTTATATTATCACATTTGCTTTGTTCTTCACGTAAAAGGCCAGTCTAAATATACAAATAGAGGCAGTTAGTGCTGAGCATAAAACCAATATACAAATAAAAAACAAAATAATGTAATATGGTATACATACCATTCATAATATACACATCAAAAGGACAAAGTATATCTGCTGCAGACAGAGTATAAAACACACAATTGGCTAAAATATATATGAACGCTAAAAACTAAATCCTATGGAAGAACTATACTGATATATGGAGAAAAAGTCAGGCCGTATGAGAAAAAATACTGCTGCAACTCCAAGGGGTTAGAACAGTAACAATTCACAGCGGAAAATGTAGCAATTAGTAATTGTGGATAATACGAAGCATTCAGCAAGGTAATATCTTTAGATGAGGAGCTCCGGGTATGTGTAATCCTTAATGTGGGTTGTAGTGCAAACAAACTCTAGTCTCCAGGTATCCTTTTATCAAAAGCATACCTAGATAGGCCGAGAAGCAACAATGCACTGCTTGGAGTGAACTGGTGATAGGTGGCTTCACATATATGGTTCTTGTCATTGGCTCATCCAGTGTAATTCCGCTAGATTCCTGTATTGCATTTCTGCTCCTGAGCCTTCCTAGATTTACTTGTAAACAAAGGTTACAAAGAGAAAAGAAGCAAATTTGATAACAGAAGTAAACTGGAATTTTGTTTAAAAACACATGATCTACATGAACCATTAAAGTTTCATTTTTACTTTACTGTTCCTTTAATAAGGAAGAAATGTATAGGTGCAGACTGTCAGACTGGTGCTGTAGAATATAGAATATATGGTGCTGTAGAATATAGAATATATGGTGCTGTAGAATATAGAATATATGGTGCTGTAGAATATAGAATATATGGTGCTGTAGAATATAGATTAGTTGCTGGATGTAGTATTTTATTCACAAGACTGAACATTCTTCATAGATGAGGTAAAAATCTTTTGAACATAAATTTATTGTATAAGGGATTAAACAAGCCTTTGTAATTTCAAGTTCTGCATCTGATCTATGATATTTGTTTAGCTGGTCTTCTAAGATATATAACATGCTTAACCTGACACACACACCAAATATTTCAAACGATTTATAACATTTACAGATTGTATTGTATTATTTAAAGAAGCAATCCTGCCCCAACCAACAGCCCTGATTTTTTTTACATAGCCTTATAAATGTTGGCCTTAGTATTTAACCTCATTGCAGAAATTAAAGGGATATTCCAGTCAAATTTGGAAACCACATGGGTGCATTTTGGTATTAGACAGAAGCAATTTTGTAATATACATACAAATGCTTCTAATAAAAGCTATAGCTGATCCAAAAGTGTAGGCACCGTGCACCAGCATTTTAAACACAGCACTTGTTCAGAGAGTCTAAAGTCCTTGTACCATCTGGTAATGACTCAATTTGTGAATTGCTGACATGATACAAACCCCAGTGATGATCTGAGCAGCAGCATTATTTAAAATGCTTATGCCCTGAGAATATCTAGCTATGCTTCACATGCACATGCAGAGAAACATGTTAACACTAAAACAGTGATAACTTTTACTACAAACATTTTTGCTAATACATTTATATTGCAAATATGTTTCTATTCAAAGATGTAATTCATCTATGTGGATTTAAATTTTGACTGGAATGTCCCTTTAACCACAGCTATATACATAAAAGCATTTTCTTTTTGCATTTTATGTCACTGTAAGTAATAATTATTATTGTTATTATTGTGAGCATGACTGCTAATCCAATCTACTTTGTTAGAAACATATGTTATGTATGTGTATGATAATTCTATGCAATTTTGGCAGACACATAAAACGATGCTTTGCATTTTTAACCCCCCTTTCCAACCAAAAAACCAGTTGATAACCTTTTATGGCCAGGTTAGAGCTAGTTGTATCAAGGCTGAGCTGAAGACTGCTATGTAAGGGCAATCAACTTCCTGTAACTGACTGCTTGTCAGCAAAGAACGCTGCATGCTTATCCCATGGCTCCAGGCTACAAGACGACATCTGATAAAGTCAACTGGTTACAGCTGACACCACTGTCAAATATCCCACCACAGGTGTTCATTTAAATATTTAAATAGTTGTTCTTGACCATGAGAAATCAACATTCTGATGTTTTAAAAAAATGTTGTTTACCAGTAATATCCCATTCATAGACAAATATTGGATATCTCAACTTATTGACTATTGAAATGTTTTTTATATACTCTTGAAAAAAAATTAAACAAGTTTTAAGAAATCTGAAAGATAAAACAAAACAGAGAAAACACAAAATAATCTAATCTGATGCTTTTTAATTATATTCTGATAATTAGATGTGAAGTGATTCCTTTGCTAAACGAATGCTGAATATGGCTAAGCGTAGTGGCATACTGGCATTTGCTATTTTAGGGGCTGGATTTATTAGTGTGAAAGAGCAACGCACAAAGGTCGGGATTTGCACAGATCTTCGTGTTGCACTTTCCTTCAACTAATAAATCTGACTCAGAAAATATCCAAATGCATGGTACTTGTGGCCATATTTAGCATTCACTTAGCAAACAAATGAAGAAATGTACGTCTAAATGTATTATTGTCTGATTTAGTCCACTATATAATAGTTTTTAAAACACAAAGAAAACTGGTAAAAATGAACCGCAAAAAAACAAAAACAAAAAATATGTTGCTACTTTTGCATAATTATGCGTTTGGTTGTAATAAAAATTAACCGTTTATTTAATGCATAAAATATTTTCTGATTGCACTTTTATGTCTGCTAAAACCTTTTTTAACATGAAAATAGGATAAGTTAAAGCTATGCGTTTTGAATTTGAAGCTAACAGGAAATACTTGTTCACAACTAGTCTATGGGACAGATTCTTCAATGCTATTTATGAATACAGGAATATCCATTTTTAAGAATAAAATACCTGTGATATAACAGAAAGACTTTCTTTTAGCTGCAACAAGGAATAAACAAATATTTCCATTCCATGTCATCTCTAATAAAGAAAGTTATTTGATAAAAAAGGTTTAGAATTTTTGGTTGGTCAACTTGTCTCATGAGCCCCTCATTCAGTTTTCATTCAGTTTTCATTATAGTTGCCTTTCAGTATCTAATTTTTTATTGCATTACCAAGAGTTTTGCTAAACTTATTACAATCACTTCCACTGGCAACATTGACTTAACTTGTCAGTGATTCTCAAATAGTCAATTCAAAATACATGCAAACCTGTATAAAAGGTGGTGCCCATAGCAGCAAACATATACAGATAGTAAGTAACATATACAGATAGTAAGTAACAAATACAGATAATAAGTAACTTTATAGATAGTAAGTAACATATACAGATGATAGTAAGTAATAAGTAACATATACAGATAGTAAGTAACATATACAGATAGTAAGTAACATATACAGATAGTAAGTCTACAAACCTCTTCTCTAATTTCTACATTTTGTTTTATTTTGCTACCTATTGGACCATGTAGATCTGTCTCTTATTATCAGCCAGCATAATTATATTCATCATTAAAGGGCCACTAAAGTCAAAATTAAAGTTTCATGATTCAGATAGAGCATGCAATTTAAAACAACTTTACAATACACTTCCATGCACAATCTTTTTATATGCATACTTTCTGAGGCCCCAGCTCCAACTGAGCATGTGCAAAAGTGCACAGCATATACATATATCCATTTTGTGATTGGCTGAAGGTTGTCACATGACACAGGGGGAGGGAAAATTTTAATAATTTTGATATTCGCTAGAAAATATTTTGCTGCTTATTGTGTACTGTTGATCCAACTCTACTGTATTTAGAGGTCCTTTAAAGCTCCGAATACAATTTCCCAATTAAACTAAAGTTCATGCGGTATTAGGAAGAATACCTAAATATCAATGAAAATGTGTGCCACCATCTATTAAAAAGGACAAATCTTCATCCTGACAAAGTCCTTACGCATGACACCTGTCCAGTGTTTTGAAAAGGCTGAGTATAGAGGAGATATTAGTCGTGATTTTGGAAGTGAAGCTGTCACTCTTTCTTATCTTTTGTTTCCCAGTTTAAGCTTTGGATCTCTAGGTCAATAGATTATGTATCTTTAGCTGTTGCATTACAGAAATAGAAGATATAGCCTCAAGAATCTTCTCAACAAGAAGGTGCATTTAGAGGCCATATTTAAATGAATATATTCAGTGTTTTTGTAATAAAACAGCACCATACCTCAAAGCAAGGGTAAAGAGCAATTGTTTTTTATATATATATACAGTATATATACACATATATTATTTTGCTCATATTACAATTTGAACGTAAACAGTTTTTTGCTTGCGCACTAACCCGACGTGCATTAAAAAGCCTAACTTTCAATATTGCGCGCAACATATTCCCCCATAGAAGTCAATGGACAAACAGACTACTGGCGTGCAAACTCAATCGCATAAGTGCGCTAACCTGACATAAAAATATGAATATTTCACATTCCAGTGTTATTCACATAAAAGAATATGTGCTTCTCTGTGTGTATATACAATATATATATATATATATATATATATATATATATATATATATCAGAAAATAAGATGAAAGCACTCACTGGACTTTAGACATCAATGTGAAATTTCACCTTGATGTCTAAAGTCCAGTGAGTGCTTTCATCTTATTTTCTGCTGCATACTTTCCTAGAGCACACTGGCAGTTGCAGGACGGTGGTGAGAGTGCATATACCTATCCATTGTTGTTTATATATATATATATATATATATATATACACAGTATATATATACAGTATATATATATAGAGTATATATATATATATATATATATTAAAAAATTTGCACAAATATATATTTATACGAATAGATATATAGAGATAAATAATAATAGGAAAAACTATTTATAAATACTTAGAAGATATTCTGCTATGTGCAGAACAATGAAATGGAAAATATTTAGTAAATACACAGTATAAAATTATTGCATAAATATGCTTTTACATGTTTTAATCTACTTGACTGCAAAGTGCTCCAATGCACATATATATATACTGCAGGCAAAGGGCTTAAACAATTAGATACATACATATACATGTCTAAAGATGCATGTGTGTGTATATATATATATATATATATATATATATATATATATATATATATACTGTATGTCTAGATATGTATTTATGTTTTTATATGTGTGTATATGTCTGTAAATACATATATACACATATAAATAGATAAAAACATATGTATATATACACACATATATATATATATATATATATATATATATATATACACACACATGCATCTTTAGACATGTATATGTATGCATCTCATTGTTTAAACCCTTTGCCTGCTGTTTTTTTTCCAACACCTGAGACCTAATAGCATTAAGTCTTTATAACTTTTTTATGCAATATTTTATTTAATAATGTTTATCAGATGGTGTTATTATGAGTGTAAGTGTACTTTGAAATGTATTTATGATGTTTTGTGAAACATTTTTGTTTCACAAATTAGTTAACTTCAATTGCGCTCAAACGATCGCATTTACTTTCAATTTGTAATAAGAGCAAAAAACCTGACGCGCCCAAAAAGCCGTGATAAACCACTTGTGTACAACTGTTAGATCGCTACTTGTAATCTAGCCCAATATATATAACAAACACTAACTAGCAGTCACATACAAAATGTAACAAATACTAAAAAAACAAAGGGTCCTTGGGAAGACCATGCACATCATGGTCTTTGATTGGTTATTGCATCACCAGATCGTCAGACAATTTTTTTAAAAATTAAAAATTAAAAAGGGGCAGTACTGGGGCAGACTTGAAGTTGCAAGAGCAGGGCATGTTGCATTTAAAATATGCAAATTAACTAACCTACCTGTCAAATAAAAAATATATATATATATATATAATATAATAAAACCATTTTAAATAAAATTATAGGTGATACTTCAAGCGCTTCTTTCCGGTCCAACCTATGAATTTCACTTATAAACAAAAACCTTCCACTATTGTGGAGGTTGTGAACTCTATAACACTAGCAAGGTGTCCACGGCAGAAAACACAGCTACTTTATGAGAAAATCAAACATTAAAATAACACTGTCCAGTCAAAGTGCAACCAAAAGCATAAACACAGCAGGGCCAATGTTATCTAGCAGTACATCAATCTCACAATCAATCAGGGGCCTAATATAAGCAAAAGTCATGTTTCCTGGTTTTAACCCTTGTTAGCAGATGTCATGGTGTTAATGCTAAAAAGCAGATCCTGAAATGTCTGGACTATTGATGGCATTTGAGTGTCTCCCCTAGTGCCAGAAAAGCTTATGAATATTTACTATATATAGCCTAATAATTTTACTTTTTACATATTTCCCCTGCAAAATTATAGAGTCTCATAGAAAATTAGAGAGTCAACACGGCTGTTACGGCACACGTAATTAGTAAATGGAATTCTGGGAATTTTCCTTAGTTCTGGCTGCTTCATGTGTGGTAATTTTTACCTCGGATTTTCTTCATGTCAGAAAAAGAAGTCAAATTTGTAAAAAGAAAATGTATACAATTGGTAATAATTAAAAAACAAGATTTCATACCAGATATACTGATATCAGAATCAAATTTGTATTTTGTTGTAGAATACTTTAATAGCGAATGTGGATATATTATAGTGATGGAAGAGACGATAACTTGATCCATGACTGAAATGTATTTGCAAATTTAGTTGTTATCCAATGTAGAAATAATACTACAAAATACTTAATTTGATTAACACACTTAAGCAGGGAACATGCTTATATGACAGATTATTCACTCGGTATATATACTGTAACAGTGTACCATATTCTAATTAGGGTGATTTGATAGGAAAGTCAAAAGTAAACTTGCATGATTCAGATAGAGCATGTAATTTTAAGAAACTTTTAAATTCACTTCTATTTTCAAATGTGCTTCATTCTCTAGGTAATCATTGTTGAAAAAGAATACGCACATATCCTACACTAGTAGGAGCTGCTGCTGATTGGTGCCTGCACACATTTGTCTTTTGTGATTGGCTAACTAGATGTGTTCATCTAGCTGCCAGTAGTGCAATGAAGCAAATTAGATAAGAAAGTCGTTAAAAATTGAATGTTCTATCGTGAAAGAAAAAATGTATGTTTCCTGTCTTTTTAATTAGGCTAAAATGATACAGACACAAACCCTGCTCTCAGAAATTTAAAACTTTTCATAAAATGTATTTACATTTTTATAATGTAAAATAAAATAGTTCATTTCAGAATGCAGAAAGTGTTTAATAGTTTTTATTGTTGTGCCTATCTTATGTGTGCACTAAGGCAACACATTATGACTAAATGTTATAGAGTCATTGAAGCTTAATTGGATACTTGTATAGCGCACAACCTCGAACTTAATCCACTTGTGGCACTGATAACAGGTATTATTATTACCCAGCTTAATGGTACTCATTTTACCGACCTCGGAAGGATGAAAGACTGAGTTTACCTTGTTTTTAATAATGCACTATCCGCTGGAATAATTGACTACATCTCTGGCTGAAAAAGAAAGACAAAGTGTGAATTTTTGTATACTTAGAATTATTTGATTAAACAGATTTAATTCAAATACCACCACTCAGTGTGAGTATGCTGAAGGGGCATTTAAAGGGACAGCCTACTCCAGAAATGTTCTTGTGAAAAAAGCTGTAATACAGCACTCAGTAAGCAGTAGTTTTTCCTCATCCTTGATACAGTTGTAAAAGCCTATTTAGGTATTATTCAGACATAATTATACTATGCCAGTAAGCATTACAGTAGCTTTATGTGTTGCGCAGTGAACATTTAGAAAACTAGATGAGTACAACAATCTAGAATTAGTTCTACTACAGCAGTATGAGATTCACTTAATGTCAATAAACACTATTATCACAGTAACAGTAATATAACAGAATGTGTTGCACAACAAAACACAGTATATTCAGTTTCCAAAAACTTTCAAGAAACAATATTTTAAATGTTTACTTTATAGTTTTTGTACAATAAAAAGGATAATGTTTTTTGTTTGTTTTCTTTTCAGAAAACTGTGTTATCAATAATCTAAAATATATTTAAAGGGTCATTTGCCGCCTTACTCTAGTTATCGGTGCTGCCATGTTGAAATCTGATTTCACTGTATTCCAGCGCTGATGTGTTTGCACACATACAGCAACTGGCCTTCAGATACCAGCAGTGAAAACTAAGTTTCGAAATGACGGCACCCATAAGCAGAGGGAGGTGCATGAAATGTATTTAGATCAGTTACTAAAGTAATAGACTATCACAATCCCTTGCGTGTAGATAGAGTTGTGATGTCACAATGCGCAGAATCTGTAGACTAAAAGGTGGTGGCGAGCGATCCCGAGGGCTACCTGTAATAGACTATCGCAGTCACTTGTCTTTTATATTTACAAACTAAACAAGTTAAAGTTGCCACTTTATTCCTAGCATTTAAATATTATTAGAAATTAAACTTTTATTTTCTAGTAAACGCAGTCACTTGCAACATTCCAGCTGGTGACAGGCGCTATTACCACTTTGTTTTACAGAACAAGATTGTTTATCGTTCCCTATTGATACATTTGTTTTAGAACATATTTATTTTAGAGCTGCATTATCAATTTTTATTATTTGTAATAGCTGGTAGTTAATTAGATGTGAGTTTTCTTTTTATGTACACATGTACCTTAGACCTTAGTCACTTTAATTTCATGCTCAAATAGCTGTTTTGTTTTCTGTGCTGTGTTGTTTATTAAAATAGACAGCTCTGATATAAAACAGTTAAGGAAGTGCAAATGCCAGATGTTAATCCTGTATACAGCTCCAATTACAGATAACTTCAGTACAGTGGCGGACACATATTGTATGTAATCTTATTTTATTATGTTAATGAAGCAAGTAGTTCCTGGGGAAAACCAAGGTGATCATTAAATGGACACCAAACACTTAAAAAAAAGCTAAACATAATGACAAATTCAAAGCAGAGATTAGCCTGGGAATAATATGCAGATATATATTTAATTTCACATTTGTTCCTTCAACATTTATTTACCTGCTCTGCTGAAGCCAGTTAAGAATAGTTATAATTGGGCTGAAAAGTAACATTCTCAGAGGGTTTAGTGTCCCATTTAAAGGGACATTGTACTCTAGATTTTTCTTTGCATAAATGTGTTGTAGATGATCCATTTATATAGCCCATCTAGGGGTGTTTTGGTAAAAATTTATAGTTTTGCTTATTTTTAAATAACATTGTTCTGATTTTCAGACATCTAACCTAGCCCCAAAATTTTAGATGTATACTCCAGCTTGCTCCTGTTTGTATAATGGGTCTATTCATATGCAGGGGAGGGGGGAAGGTCTGCTCTGAGCCCCTTTCATTGGGGGTCCCAGACTAATCTCAATAACAGTGCTAAACTGGGAGCATCTAAGTAAGTTTTTAAAAGGTTTTACATTGGATTTTTATGTCAGTGTCTGTGCATATTATTCTTAATAGTAGTGTCTATAACACGCAGTTAAATGAAAATGTATGTATTCTGCCCCTTTAAAGGCGACTTAAACATGAAATAGAAGCTAGAGATAATGATATATTCAAAGCAAAGATTAGAATAATGTGTAAGATGTATTTTAAAATTTTAAAATTATATCAGTTGTTTAAATAGTGGAAAAAATAACGGTACATTTTGTGTTTTTATAAAGTTCTTTCGTTCCTGTAAAGTAATAGGCAGCACCTTATGAAACCTAGGTTTGCCCTTATCAAATATCATCTGCTGATGGTAATAAGTGGCAGATACAGTGTGTAAACAATGGCTTAGTGAAATGTTAAAGTAACTATTTAACTTGGTTTACTAAAGTCCTTTTAACTTTGATTTATACCACACCGGCTATTGTATGCACACATTATCTGCCCGTAAAAGAGATTAAATAAGGAACCCTAGGTTTCAACATGGTGGCTCTCGTTACTTTATAAAAACTCGGAGGAATTGGAAGCCCAGTTTAAATAAAGAAAAGAGTAAAAAAGAAAAAATTAAAGTATATTGAAAATATTTTTTACTGCAAATAATTAAACATATTTTAGAAACTCAAATTGTTTAATGTTCCTTTAAGGAAGCCTAAAAAACTTCATATATTAACTGGACACTAAGCTAAACGCTCCACATATCCCTTCAATTTTTAACAGCTAATATAAAGTTTAAAAATACTATTACTACTCGTTATTATTCTTAGGTTCATTTTTGTTTTGAATACATCATTATGTCTTATATTTTTAGTGTTTAATATCCCTTTAAAAAAGCATTGCTATTTTGATGCTTCTAAAAGTTTTTCCATTTAAAGGGACAGTATAAACCAATTTTCATATAACTGGTTGTAATAGACACTACTATAAACAATAAAAGGCACAGATACTGATATAAAAATCCAGTATAAACCAGTTTAAAAACATACTTAGAACTTAATTAGAACCGTTTAAAAACTTAGAAGCTCCCAGTTTAGCTCTGTTGAAAAGGTTAGCTGAAACACCCACTGCCAGTGGTTCTATAGCAAAAAGAGCAGAAACTCCCCCTTCCTTTGCATATGAAAAGACTCTTTACACAATCAGGAGCAAGCTGGAGTAGGTATACATCAGTATTCTCCTAAAACTTTGGGACTTGGTTAGGAATTTGAAAATCAGCGCAATGTTATTTAAAAATAACTATACATTTTAAAAAAAAAATGCATAGGCTATATAAATGGATCATCTTCAAAACATTTCTGCAAAGAAAAATATAGTGTATAATGTCCCTTTAAGTCTGGAATGATTTATTGAGTGGCTGATAAGAAATAATCCTAATAAAAAATATTGTATAAATGTGAAGAAATCTCTCAATTTCTTTGAGTTTTTGTCTTTCTGCAGGAACAGCGACCTTAGAGCAAATAAAAATTGTGAGGGCTGAGTTACATAAAAAGGATTAGGCTAAAGCAACAGACCCCCTGGAACTGCACGTTCAGAATTCTTTTGAACCTGACATATCCCTAAAGGGACAGTAAAGTCAAAATTAAACTCCCTGATTCAGATACAGCATGCAGTTTTCCAATTTATTTCTGTCATCAAATTTGCTTCGTTCTCATGATATCTTTTATTGAAGAGTATATCAGGAGTGTGCACGTGTCTGTAGTACTCTATGTCAGCAGTGTTTTGCAACATTGTATAACAAAGCTACAAATAATTTAGCAAAACACTGCTGCCATATATTATTAAAGCCACCTGCATACTCCTCAACTCTTATGAGCCTATCTAGCTTTACTCTTCAAAAAATGATACCAAGAGAATGAAGCCAGTTTGATAATATTAGTAAATTGGAAAGTTGTTTTAAATTGCAAGCTCTATGTGATTCATGAAAGTTTAATTTTGACTTTACTGTCCCTTTAATGTTTCCAAATTCAATTATTTTCTGTTACTTCTGTGCAGTGTGTGTGTGGTTTTTTGTTTTTTTTTTGTAGAAATTTATTTTCTATATCTACTTCTGTAGGGCTTTAAAATTGGACTTAGTCTTACTGCCATCTGCTACTTTATCCCAATTCATATTTTTGTTTCCTTACTTAAATTTAGGCCACAGGGCTCCTTTACTATCCATTCCCCAGCTTTGCACAACCAACATTGTTATATTAATATACTTTATAACATTTAATCCTCTAAATTTCTGCCTGTTTCTAATCCACTACAGACAGCCTCTTATGACATGCTTTTTATTTGCTTTTCTCAACAGGAGACTACTAGTTCATGTGGGCCATATAGATAACATTGTGCTCATGCCAAGGGAATTATTTAAGAGTCAGCACAACACAGCACTAATTGGATAAAATGCAAGTCAATAGATAATAAATAAAAAGTCATGTGATCAGGGGGCTATCAGAAGATGTAATCACAGAGGTAAAAAAGTATATTAATATAACCATGTTGTCTGTGGAAAACTGGGTAATAAAGGGATTATCTATCTTTTAAAACAGTGTAGACAGTCCCTTTAACTTTACATTACATATAATATTTCAACTTCTTTTTATTTTTTTAATTATAACTACACAGGAGGGTTTCATGAACATTTAATAATGTTAAAACGGTTGTAGAGAGAACTTTGTTTTTGCAGAGCTCCCTAATTTGAGTGATTGTTTTGCTATGAATCCTCTGCAGAACTTTGCTTCCTTATACGCATTATGGGTCTGATGTTGTAAACCTCTCCTCTCAGGTGAAATGATTTAAAATGATCCTTGAGCACTGCGAGATGTGTAATGAAATTCATAAAAGGCTGAATTTGATATACTTCTTTCCTTGCATTTCTGTATGCGGGGGAGAGACGAGCCCAGTGCAATTTAACAGATTCAGTTTCCCAGAGAGCTTCTTTACTTTCTATGGGCCGACAAGCAAAGACTCTCTAGATTGGAGGAAATTATAGTGCAGACTTCACAGGAGCTAAACTCACTGAATTGCATAAGAAAAAGTCAGAACATGGAAGACCCAGAGATGTTAGAGATGTCTTCCATAGAAAGAAATTAAGCTCTCTGGGATACAGAATTTAACAGGGGGAGAGAAAAGGTAACTAGAGAACAGCTGAGGCTGATATAAAGGCTCAGTTTGCATCAATTAAGAATTAAACTGAAATGTTTCCACTAAAATTTAACTTGCTTTTGCCTATTATATATTACTTTTCTGTCAGTTAAATAAGTGTATTGTGAATTTTGAGCAAACTTCACCGGTATACAGCTGGCGAGATAATTCAGAGAGACCAGCTTGTTTAAATTGCTTACAGCATTTCACAAGACTTGCAAAAGTATGATCCTAATTTGTTAAAGTAACACAGAAACTTTGAAAACATAATCAGAATTTTTAAAACCACTGCTGGGTCTAAATCTAAATGTATTAAAATATAAAATAAAGGGGGGCGGAGCCGACCATGGCTTGAAATGGCCGCATATTCCTGAAACTCTGTGTCTAACCTGATTAGCAACGGTTGCAATACAATGTAACATTAAAAAACATCAAGGAAACATGTCTAAGCTCTTGGAGGATATAGATTGAAGCTACAAAATGTGACTGGAGAAGTATATGCACAGATGGGAGAGTCTTCTGATGTCGCCCCTGCTAAGTTGACCAGAAATCCCATACAAGCAGCTATGAACCTTCATGAATAGCAGAGCATTGGTGAGCAAACCTCTACACCAGAACACACTGGAGGGACCCTAACAGCCCTGACAGAAGCTAAGTAGTAAGTGTGGAACTACTTTTAAAGAACCGGGTGAGCCTTTTCACAACCACCCCTGCTGAGTTGCGGGGAAACCCCATACACGCTGCCACAAGCCTCCCTACTAAGCAGAGCAATAAAAGCTCTGATTAAATAACAGAATATACAGGAGGGCTCCTGGGGACATTAAAAGGAAAGGTGACAGTTGGTGAAAGTAAATCCTCCAGACATCGCATAAAGTGCCCCTGCTGTATTACCTGGGAGACCCCATTTGATTATTCCTATGCAGCATTAATCTACAGAGCAGTGGAGGCCCAGTGGAGAAACCGAAGCCTTAATAGGTACCTTAGAGCTCTTGGACACAGACTGAATTAAATATCAGCCATAATAAAAATGAAAATAACGTACAGTCCAATTAGCCCAATTGAGGGTGAATACTCCCACACAGCTCCCTGACAGCACAACATAACAAATCCTGATAACAGCTTCTAGTTTACACAGGGAAGGCCTGGCAATGAAAGCCTGATGGTCAGTGGAGGGTGTGTGATATAGTTGGCACTTATAAAATAAGGGGGAAACAGTGCAACAGTAACCCAGGAGGTAGCAATTTACTCAGTAAAAAGACAATTCTAGGGGCGGAGCTTACTGCCACAGTGGAAGGAAGCATTTTAATAGAGCTCCGGTATTTCATTTGGAATTTTGACTTTTTCTCTAGATTTTTCTAACTATACCGGAGTGTAAATTACATACCAATTCAATGACCCTTCCCTCAAACCTCTAGTGGACTCCAAGAACTGAGTTTTAGACAACACGACTAACTTAATTCTGATAGAGAAGCCACGTGGCGGACTGCTATTCAAATATGGACTCAACTTTGTTTTGTTAACCCACCAATTCTTGGGATCTGGAGACTCACGCAGTGTGTCGCAAGTGAGGTACTGCCACTCAATCCTATACTTCAATGAGGACAAGTACTACTACACACCCTACTTCTCTGAACCTTAGCGGCAACACCTCTCCATAGGGGGAAAAAATGGATCTAGCCCGCATCTTGGCTGAGCTCAGCTCCCGCTTAGACCGCCAACGGGCGGATTTTATAGATACCCTGAGGTCTGTTTCCAGCTGCCCTACTAGGGGAAACCTCATTCAGGATATCTCCCAAGACTTACCTGCAGGCCTACCTGAAGCAATACCGGAGCTTGACACTGACTGTGGGCTGCAGCATTGGTTGGCGCATGCTAATATTGGGGTAAAACCTAGGGAGCTAGACCACGCACCACTCTCCCCTCAGTATCATGCAGGTCGAATAGAAACCTCCCACGGCCCAAAATAGTATCTTCCCAGCTTCTGCTCTGCACATTAGTAGCTGTGACAGGGAGCCCAGATCTACCGACTGCGGGATCAATTTGCAAGTGGCTTTCTCTCCAATATCTGGGGTTCTGGAGATTCAAATTTCTGAGACACCCTTATAGATGTGCTGACAGAGTTGGGGTCAGCTAGTCGGCAAATGTTCACTCCATGGGATACCATTATCTAAGTTTTTCATGGCTCAGAAACTCTTCACATACTCTCCTAAGGAAGGTTTAAGCATGACAATATTACTTGATGATGACGGCTGACAGCCTGAGATATGCCCTTATTTTTGTAGTATGCTATTCTATTTGGTAGGACATTTGCAATAAAGTGCATAGTCATACCAGATCTGCTGGCCCACTATACCTAGCAGCAAGAAGACGACTCTCTACAAGGGACATACTTGATATAGGAAAATAACTTTTGTGGAAAGGGATAAGTACAGTTTTTCATTTTCATGTTGCATGTCATTAGTTCAATTATATTTACCAGTCTCTCTCATAGTGACCAATTGAGAGAACTTTCTATAATTTCACCTAGAGTCTCATTTCCTCTAGATTATCATGAGCTACCTAACAATGAGCTTTAAGCCACTCCTATGTTTGGTATTTATGGACACTTATCTAAGTTGGTATGTTTTGCTCACATGTTAGTAGTGTAACGGGCAAGCCTACAAGATCATAGAAAATTTAGCTCTAGCTTTTAATTGATCTCTGGGAAGGGTCAACCTCTGTTTAGCTGAATATGTAGTGAACAATGATAGGGGGTCCCGATGTACATAATATCTTATTTGCATTAACACTTTAACTTTACCTAAAATGTATATGTTAATTAGCTATGCATTGCTTTTGGGTCTGTATAATGTTGTTAACCCACTTTGTTAAGATTGGGTTTCTGAGACATACCTGATACAACAACTGACTCACTAACAAGCTACAGCCACATTTATACCCCACTTTTAACATAACATAATCTTCTAAAAGATTTCTGATTCACCACCCTTGTTAAGATACCCCCAATGATAGCCCTTAGGTTCAACACTAATATCCCACAAAGAGCCTTTATACTTACAGGCCCTCCAGCTTCAGGGGCAATTCCAGCCACCATAAATTATCAAGGTACATCCCAAAAAGCATATTGGTGACCTAAGATATAATATTTCCAACGTATTTCTCTATATGCTCCTAACTTCCTAAAGGTGTTTTCCCATAATTTTAGCGCATTCCCATAAGCTTGTACTTATGTTTTGTTTTACATCAAAGATGACATATATAGTTTTTGTGTTCTTTTTTTCAATTGTATTTACTAGGAGTATGCTTATTCCTGTTTTTCTTGAAATTAGGTGAGATGCACTCAGCACAACCTCCTCATATATTTTAACTGTGGGACTACTTCAGGCATCTAGGTGATCTAATTGTAGTATACTTTGGATACACTGTTCTAAGTTCTTTTATTATATTTGTCTTTATTATATAGACTTAGGTTTCAACATATATATTGTAATGGGCTGTAACATGCTTGGTACCTTTTCTTGGAAAATAAAGGTGTATGGTGTTCTTCCTCCTCAGCTGGCTGTGGGGATAGGTACATATAGCTACATCAATGCACGTAGTACATCCCTTTATATTCTTATACTACTAATAAAAAAAGTCCCATATAATAGTACCTAAGCAATCTGCTTCAGATTGTGACTATTCTTAGATGAGGGAAAGTAGTAGTCTTACATGTATATTTAAGCTTCAAAGTTTACTCATCTCCCCTGGGTCACTTATATGCTAAACATCTGACGCTCTTTATCATAAGTCATATTCTACTATGAGTCTCCTTATTATTACAGAACTACACATTGGATCATGTCTATATACTACTCCCCCTTATGGGGAGATGTAGCCGGCTATTAGCAGTATACCCTTTCAAACACCCACATTGCTGACAGGTAATGATAGTTTGATATCCACATATCTATATTTAGAACATCTCACATAGGGGTGTCAAAAGATCCGTGAAGGAAGTAGGTAAACTGGGTCTAGGTTGCTTAGAGCTCTTAGTGTTATATTTATGGGTTTGAGGCCGGGACCCTAGAGAATAATAATCTCTCTTGTTACACTTACTACTAGATCCTTATTATATTGCAACAGCCCAGTTACTACATATTAAAGGGGGTATTACTTAATACATATTACTGATACCAGATAACTATTGCTCCCCCTTAAACCCTTCATGTTCATCACCTATAAAGGAATTCTCCTATCATACTGATCATGTTGTGTTGCGGAATCTGTCCTTCTCCCTTTGGTAATGTAGTATTTTAAGTTACCCTCACTTTCATAATATATTCCTACCATACTGCCCCCCCCCAAATTAAAAGTGGCTCTTGTCCACTGACTTTTCCATCCCCCCCAAAAACATACCACTACCCATTCTCATTCCCCAGAGGCGACTAATCTTCCTTAACCTTTGAACCATTTGCACTCTATATACCTCAACAATAGGTTCCCCAAATCTATATACCTATTTCATAATATGACTTGCTATACCTGTAAGTGTTTGGTTCACAGAAAAAGAAGTTTTTTTACACCTTTGCACAGGTTATTCTTCATTGTTATAAATATCTCTCTAATATTAGTGAATGTTAGCTTTTGAATAGGACAATCTATATCTACTGTTGTAAATTTTTATTGTGGCATTGCATTATGTATTTAACCTGTGCAGATGGACTATTGTATGTAACATTTTACTTTCACCGCAATAAAAAAAATAATTTAAAAAAAAATATATATATATATAACATAATTTATGTAAGAACTTTCCTGATAAATTCATTTCTTTCATATTAGCAAGAGTCCATGAGCTAGTGACGTATGGGATATACATTCCTACCAGGAGGGGCAAAGTTTCCCAAACCTCAAAATGCCTATAAATACACCCCTCACCACACCCACAAATCAGTTTAACGCATAGCCAAGAAGTGGGGTGATAAGACAAAAGTGCGAAAGCATAAAAAATAAGGAATTGGAATAATTGTGCTTTATACAAAAAAATCATAACCACCACAAAAAAGGTGGGCCTCATGGACTCTTGCTAATATGAAAGAAATGAATTTATCAGGTAAGTTCTTACATAAATTATGTTTTCTTTCATGTAATTAGCAAGAGTCCATGAGCTAGTGACGTATGGGATAATGAATACCCAAGATGTGGATCTTCCACGCAAGAGTCACTAAAGAGGGAGGGATAAAATAAAGACAGCCAATTCCGCTGAAAATAATCCACACCCAAAATAAAGTTTAAATCTTAAAATGAAAAAAACTGAAATTATAAGCAGAAGAATCAAACTGAAACAGCTGCCTGAAGTACTTTTCTACCAAAAACTGCTTCAGAAGAAGAAAACACATTAAAATGGTAGAATTTAGTAAAAGTATGCAAAGAAGACCAAGTTGCTGCTTTGCAAATCTGATCAACAGAAGCTTCATTCCTAAACGCCCAGGAAGTAGAAACCGACCTAGTAGAATGAGCTGTAATCCTTTGAGGCAGAGTTTTACCCAACTCGACATAAGCATGATGAATTAAAGATTTCAACCAAGATGCCAAAGAAATGGCAGAGGCCTTCTGACCTTTCCTAGAACCGGAAAAGATAACAAATAGACTAGAAGTCTTTCGGAAATTCTTAGTAGCTTCAACATAATATTTCAAAGCTCTAACTACATCCAAAGAATGCAATGATCTCTCTTTAGAATTCTTAGGATTAGGACACAATGAAGGAACCACAATTTCTCTACTAATGTTGTTAGAATTCACAACCTTAGGTAAAAATTTAAAAGAAGTTCGCAACACCGCCTTATCCTGATGAAAAATCAGAAAAGGAGACTCACAAGAAAGAGCAGATAATTCAGAAACTCTTCTAGCAGAAGAGATGGCCAAAAGAAACAAAACTTTCCAAGAAAGTAATTTAATGTCCAGTGAATGCATAGGTTCAAACGGAGGAGCTTGAAGAGCCCCCAGAACCAAATTCAAACTCCAAGGAGGAGAAATTGACTTAATAACAGATTTTATACGAACCAAAGCTTGTACAAAACAATGAATATCAGGAAGATTAGCAATCTTTCTGTGAAAAAGAACAGAAAGAGCAGAGATTTGTCCTTTCAAGGAACTTGCAGACAAACCTTTATCCAAACCATCCTGAAGAAACTGTAAAATTCTCGGAATTCTAAAAGAATGCCAGGAAAAATGATGAGAAAGACACCAAGAAATGTAAGTCCTCCAGACTCAATAATATATCTTCCTAGATACAGATTTACGAGCCTGTAACATAGTATTAATCACAGAGTCAGAGAAACCTCTTTGACTAAGAATCAAGCGTTCAATCACCATACCTTCAAATTTAAGGATTTGAGATCCTGATGGAAAAAAGGACCTTGCGACAGAAGGTCTGGTCTTAACGGAAGAGTCCACGGTTGGCAAGAGGCCATCCGGACAAGATCCACATACCAAAACCTGTGAGGCCATGCTGGAGCCACCAGCAGAACAAACGAGCATTCCTTCAGAATCTTGGAGATTACTCTTGGAAGAAGAACTAGAGGTGGAAAGATATAGGCAGGATGATACTTCCAAGGAAGTGACAATGCATCCACTGCTTCCGCCTGAGGATCCCTGGATCTGGACAGATACCTGGGAAGTTTCTTGTTTAAGTAATAAACGATGATTATCTATTCAGTTGGGCAGTTTCTTGTTTAGATGAGAAGCCATCAGATCTATTTCTGGAAGTCCCCACATTTGAACAATCTGAAGAAAAACCTCTGGGTGAAGAGACCATTCGCCCGGATGTAACGTTTGGCGACTGAGATAATCCGCTTCCCAATTGTCTATACCTGGGATATGAACCGCAGAAATTAGACAGGAGCTGGATTCCGCCCAAACCAGTATTCGAGATACTTCTTTCATAGCCAGAGGACTGTGAGTCCCTCCTTGATGATTGATATATGCCACAGTTGTGACATTGTCTGTCTGAAAACAAATGAACGATTCTCTCTTTAAAAGAGGCCATGACTGAAGAGCTCTGAAAATTGCACGGAGTTCCAAAATATTGATTGGTAATCTCACCTACTGAGATTCCCAAACCCCTTGCGCTGTCAGAGACCCCCAAACAGCTCCCCAACCTGTCAGACTTGCATCTGTTGAAATCACAGTCCAGGTCAGAAGAACAAAAGAAGCCCCCTGAACTAAACGATGGTGATCTGTCCATCACATCAGAGAGTGTCGTACAATCGGTTTTAAAGATATCAATTGAGATATATTTGTGTAATCCCTGCACCATTGGTTCAGCATACAGAGCTGAAGAGGTCGCATGTGAAAACGAGCAAAGGGGATCGCGTCCGATGCAGCAGTCATAAGACCTAGAATTTCCATGCATAAGGTTACCGAAGGGAATGATTGAGACTGAAGGTTTCGACAAGCTGAAATCAATTTTAGACGTCTCTTGTCTGTCAGAGACAGAGTCATGGACACTGAATCTATCTGGAAACCTAAAAAGGTTACCCTTGTCTGAGGAATCAATGAACTTTTCGGTAAATTGATCCTCCAACCATGATCTCGAAGAAACAATACAAGTCGATTCGTATGAGATTCTGCTAAATGTGAAGACTGAGCAAGTACCAAGATATCGTCCAAATAAGGAAATACCACAATACCCTGTTCTCTGATTACAGACAGAAGGGCACCGAGAAACTTTGTAAAAATCCTTGGAGCTGTTGCTAGGCCAAACGGCAGAGCCACAAACTGGTAATGCTTGTCTAGGAAAGAGAATCTCAGAAACTGATAGTGATCTGGATGAATCGGAATATGCAGATATGCATCCTGTAAATCTATTGTGGACATATAATGCCCTTGCTGAACAAAAGGCAGGATAGTCCTTATAGTTACCATTTTGAATGTTGGTATCCTTACATAACGATTCAATATTTTTAAATCCAGAACTGGTCTGAAGGAATTCTCCTTCTTTGGTACAATGAAGAGATTTGAATAAAACCCCAGCCCCTGTTCCAGAACTGGAACTGGCATAATTACTCCAGCCAACTCTAGATCTGAAACACATTTCAGAAATGCTTGAGCCTTCGCTGGATTTACTTGGACACGGGAAAGAAAAAATCTCTTTGCAGGAGGCCTTATCTTGAAGCCAATTCTGTACCCGTCTGAAACAATGTTCTGAATCCAAAGATTGTGAATTGAATTGATCCAAATTTCTTTGAAAAATCGTAATCTGCCCCCTACCAGCTGGGCTGGAATGAGGGCCGCACCTTCATGTGGACTTGGGAGCTGGCTTTGGTTTTCTAAAAGGCTTGGATTTATTCCAGACTGGAGATGGTTTCCAAACTGATACCGCTCCTGTGGGTGAAGGATCAGGCTTTTGTTCCTTATTGTGACGAAAGGAACGAAAACGATTATTAGACCTAAATTTACCTTTAGATTTTTTTATCCTGTGGTAAAAAAGTTCCTTTCCCTCCAGTAACAGTTGAGATAATAGAATCCAACTGTGAACCAAATAATTTATTACCCTGGAAAGAAAGGGAAAGCAAAGTTGACTTAGAAGACATATCAGCATTCCAAGTTTTAAGCCATAAAGCTCTTCTAGCTAAAATAGCTAGAGACATATACCTGACATCAACCCTAATGATATCAAAGATGGCATCACAAATAAAGTTATTAGCATGTTGAAGAAGATTAACAATGCTATGAGAATTATGATCTGTTACTTGTTGCGCTAAAGCTTCTAACCAAAAAGTTGAAGCTGCAGCAACATCCGCTAAAGATATAGCAGGTCTAAGAAGATTACCTGAACATAAGTAAGCTTTTCTTAGAAATGATTCAATCTTCCTATCTAAAGGATCCTTAAAGGAAGTACTATCTGCCGTAGGAATAGTAGTACGTTTAGCAAGAGTAGAGATAGCCCCATCAACCTTAGGGATTTTGTCCCAAAACTCAAATCTGTCAGATGGCACAGGATATAATTGCTTAAAACGTTTAGAAGGAGTAAATTAATTACCCAAATTATTCCATTCCCTGGAGATTACTTCAGAAATAGCATCAGGGACAGGAAAAACTTCTGGAATAACTACAGGAGATTTAAAAACCTTATTTAAACGTTTAGATTTAGTATCAAGAGGACCAGAATCCTCTATTTCTAATGCAATTAAGACTTCTTTAAGTAAAGAACGAATAAATTCCATTTTGAATAAATATGAAGATTTATCAGCATCAACCTCTGAAACAGAATCCTCTGAACCAGAGGAATCATTATCAGAATCAGAATGATGATGTTCATTTAAAAATTCATCTGAAAAATGAGAAGTTTTAAAAGACCTTTTACGTTTACTAGAAGGAGGAATAACAGACATAGCCTTCTTAATGGATTTAGAAACAAAATCTCTTATGTTAACAGGAACACTCTGAGTATTAGATGTTGATGGAACAACAACAGGTAATGTAACATTACTAAAGGAAATATTATCTGCATTAACAAGTTTGTCATGACATTCATTACAAACAACAGCTGGAGGAACAGATACCACAAGTTTACAGCAAATACACTTAACTTTGGTAGATCCAGCACCAAGCAGCGATTTTCCAGAAGTATCTTCTGACTCAGGGTCAATCTGGGACATCTTGCAATATGTAATAGAAAAAACAACATATAAAGCAAAATTGATCAAATTCCTTAAATGACAGTTTCAGGAATGGGAAAAAATGCCAGTGAACAAGCTTCTAGCAACCAGAAGCAATAAACAATGAGACTTAAATAATGTGGAGACAATAGTGACGCCCATATTTTTTAGCGCCAAAAAAGACGCCCACATTATTTGGCGCCTAAATGCTTTTGGCGCCAAAAATGGCGCCACATCCGGAACGCCGACACTTTTGGCGCAAAAAAACATCAAAAATGACTCAACTTCCCGGGACACGTATGACGTCGGAAACAAGAAAAAAAAAATTGCGCCAAAAAAGTCAGCGTCAAGAATGACGCAATAAAATGAAGCATTTTCAGCCCCCGTGAGCATAACAGCCCACAGGGAAAAAAAGTCAAATTTTAAGGTAAGAAAAAAATTGATTTATTCATATGCATTATCCCAAATATGAAACTGACTGTCTGAAATAAGGAACGTTGAACATCCTGAATCAAGGCAAATAAATGTTTGAACACATATATTTAGAACTTTATATAAAAGTGCCCAACCATAGCTTAGAGTGTCACAGAAAATAAGACTTACTTACCCCAGGACACTCATCTACATGTAGTAGAAAGCCAAACCAGTACTGAAACGAGAATCAGTAGAGGTAATGGTATATATAAGAGTATATCGTCGATCTGAAAAGGGAGGTAAGAGATGAATCTCTACGACCGATAACAGAGAACCTATGAAATAGACCCCGTAGAAGGAGATCATTGAATTCAAATAGGCAATACTCTCCTCACATCCCTCTGACATTCACTGCACGCTGAGAGGAAAACCGGGCTCCAACCTTCTGCGGAGCGCATATCAACGTAGAATCTAGCACAAACTTACTTCACCACCTCCATAGGAGGCAAAGTTTGTAAAAACTGATTTGTGGGTGTGGTGAGGGGTGTATTTATAGGCATTTTGAGGTTTGGGAAACTTTGCCCCTCCTGGTAGGAATGTATATCCCATACGTCACTAGCTCATGGACTCTTGCTAATTACATGAAAGAAATATATATATATATATATATATATATATATATATATATATATATATAGATATATATAAAATAGAAAGTGCAAAGCTTAAATGTAATTATACTGAAAGGACCCAACCTGAAATGTAAAGTAATATAAAATAGAAATCATAAAGTGTAAGTGTAATACAACTCTCATATCATGCAGTGCACTGGGCTTGCCTCTCCTTCAGATACAGAAAAGAGAGAAATGCTGCAGTGCTGGAAGGGTCCCACCATTTTTCTTTAAGCAATCAGTGAATTCCGCCCCTGTAAAGCCAATACAATATACCTCCAAGCAAGATAATTTGAATCATTAGGCCCTATATCTTGGTTGAACTACAAAATATCTGGGACCTCTAAAACTATACCCAAAAATACTCAAGCTATCCCTGTATCTCTCTACTCCATCAGCTTTATTCCAACAACCTTCAGTTTACACACAGGGCCCAGTTATTTGCATGGTTGTAATTAGATCAAACATATTAGCTAAATAGGCTGCTTTTAAAGCAAAATTAAACAGTTTGGGATTGTAATATAAAAAAAGTTTACACTATACTTTCATTATTTATTTTGTCCCCTTTCCTATTTCAATTCCACTAAGTTTCTTTAAGTATGAGGTGCCCCCATGATGAAAACAGGCAATAATGTGTCCAGACACTTAACAGTGCACAATGACAGAGGGAAAACCATGTTTGATAGTTTCTAATGCCAGAATAAAATCATTGTTTGCACAGATAATTATTTTTACACTTTATTGCCTGTTATATATTATATATTTTATATTTGTCTCTAATTATCATTGGCATCTGAAGAAATGTGTCCGGGGGGATTTTGTGATAATAATATTACTAGAAGCATGTGAAGTGTTGTTTGTTGTACAAAAAAGAGACCTGAATGATTATTCTTAGATAAAAAGTGCAAAATTCCCAACGGAGGGCGGTGATCTGTGCCCTTGAACTCCTCCCCTCACCCATGAGAAATATGCAACTTGTTTACGGAATAAATGCATATAGTCCGTAACCAGTTATGCAACAGTAAGCTCAGACCTCTACTGATGACTTTATTTTCTGTTTTATTGCCACTTTTACATAATCTTAAAATGTGCCTTTTTGGTGTGATCATTTCTATGTAGTGCACCTACTGAATGCATTATTTACTGTAAAAACGTAATATTTTTATTATTTGTCTAATCTATGAAACTTTTTTGTAAGGTAACAGTGGGGGAAAAAAACAATATGGATTAGGTTGTCTTCAGAGAATTAAAAGGTTATTAAGGGCTCTATTCATCAAGCCCTTCTCTCCCCTTCAACAGAGGGTTTGCACAAGTGAACCTGCAGTCAGGATTTATCAAGCAGACCGCTGCTTCTCTGCCCTGTTCTCCACCTCTTTGGAAGAGATTGACAGCTCTTGCCCGCTTGTGATTGGCTGTGTGCGGGCAGGGTGCGGGCTTTCACATGAGTGTACAGGAGCACTTGTGTGCAGTGGTATATGCGGGCAGTGGATTGCTGCCCGCCAGAGGAGAAGCTGTACATATTCGCCCATGTCCGCCTGTGGATGATAAAGCGAGCCCTAAAAGGTGCTCTCTTGGTAAAAACAAATATGTTAATGGACACTGCACAAATTAAGTTAAAAAAATAAATAAAGGGTAAAATCGATATAAAATTAGTGCTTTTTTTAATTACAAAAATGAAACTGACATCCCTTTAAGTAGTTTTGAATCTTGTTGGAACTCTATTCAAGGGATAAACCTAATTGTTAGTTATGTCATTTTTAAAACCTTTAATTTAAACGTATTGATATTTAATTTTTTTGGTACATAGGAATGCAGTATTAAATGTTTATGTGGTGTATTTGTGAAGTTTGCTCGTGTAGCGTATGCTAGTGTTGATTTTGTGCATTGTTTTTGTGGAGTGTATATAGGGCTCGATTACAAGTGGTGCGGTATATTGCGTTTTTGCGATTACGAAAACTCTGCTAGAATTTAGATTTTTGTGCTAGTTGGGTTGTGCTCTTATTACAAGTTTAAAAAAATATATATTTTGCGCAAGCAGTAACCTAACTATCACAAAAATCTGAACATTGAATATTGCATGTGCATTCAGGTATTCTCCCATAGAAGTCAAGGGAGAAAAAAAAAAGAAAAAAAAAACTGACACCCGACTATTGCGCAAACACAACTGCATTTTCACAATTGCAACATGAAAATATGAATATTTCATATTCCAATGTTCATTACATAACTGAATATTTTCTATTTATTAATAGAAAAATATTTCTGCATATATCTGATGGTTTTTTAAACACACACATACATATATATATATATATATATACGTATTTATATATATATACGTATATATATATTTAGACTTATATATATAGATGATTATATAGGTATAGTTATATATATATATATATATATATATATATAAGTATCTATTTATAAATACATAGAACATATTCTGCTATGTAAAGAACATTGGAATGAGTCTTAAAGCCCGTGTACACGGGCCATTTTTTGCAGTACAGCTTTCTCTCTCCCCATTTATTTTGCTCTCTCTCTCCCCCCCTCTATTTTGCTCTCTCTCTTTCCTCCCTCTATTTTGCTCTCTCTCTCCCCCTCTCTTTTGCTCTCTCTCCCTCTCTTTTGCTCTCTCTCTCCCCCCTTTCTATTACTCTCTCTCTCCCCTCTCTTTTGCTCTCTCTCCCCTCTCTTTTGCTCTTTCTCTCCCCCTCTCTTTTGCTCTCTTTCCGCCCTCTTTTGCTCTCTCTCCCCCCTCTTTTGCTCTCTCCCCCCTCCCTTTTGCTCTCTCTCCCACCTCTTTTGCTCTCTTCCCCCTCTTTTTCTCTCTCTCTCCTCTCTTTTGCTCTCTCCCCTCTTTTTTGCTCTCTCTCCCCTCTCTTTTGCTCTGTCTCCCCACTCTTTTGCTCTCCCTCCTCTTTTGCTCTTTCTCCCTTCTCTTTTGCTCTCTCTCTCCTCTCTTTTGCTCTCTCTCTCCTCTCTTTTGCTCTCTCCTCCCTTTCCTTTGCTCTCTCCCCCTCTCTTTTGCACTCTCTACCCCCTCTCTTTTGCTCTCTCTCCCCCTCTTTTGCTCTCTCTACCCATCTTTTGCTCTCTCTCCTCTCTTTTGCTCTCTCTCCCCTCTCTTTTGCTCTCTCTCCCCCTCTTTTGCTCTCTCCCCCCTCTTTTGCTATCTCTCCCCTCTCTTTTACTTCCTCACCCTCCTCTCATTTGCTCTCTCTCTCCCCTCTTTTTTGTTCTCTCTCCCCCTCTTTTTTGCTCTCCCCCTCTCTTTTGCTCTCTCCCCCCTCTCTTTTGCTCTCTCTCTCTCTCTCTCTCTCCTGTCTTTTGCTCTCTCTCCCCCTCTCTTTTGCTCTCTCTCCCTTCACTTTTGCTCTCTCTCCCCTCTCTTTTGCTCTGTCTCCCCATTCTTTTGCTCTCCCCCCTCTTTTGCTCTCTCTCCCTTCTCTTTTGTTCTCTCTCTCCTCTCTTTTGCTCTCTCTCCTCTCTTTTGCTCTCTCTCCTCTCTTTTGCTCACTCTCCCCTCTCTTTTGCTCTCTCTCCCCCCTCTTTTGCTCTCTCCCCCTCTTTTGCTCTCTCCCCCCTCTTTTGCTCTCTCTCCCCTCTCTTTTGCTTCCTCACCCTCCTCTCATTTGCTCTCTCTCTCCCCTCTTTTTTGTTCTCTCTCCCCCTCTTTTTTGCTCTCCCCCTCTCTTTTGCTCTCTCCCCCCTCTCTTTTGCTCTCTCTCTCTCCTGTCTTTTGCTCTCTCTCCCCTTCTCTTTTGCTCTCTCTCCCCTCACTTTTGCTCTCTCTCCCTCCTCTTTTGCTCTCTCTCCCCACTCTTTTCCTCTCTCTCCCCTCTCTTTTGCTCTCTCCCCTCTTTTGCTCTCTCTCTCCTCTTTTGCTCTCTCTTCCCTCTCTTTTGCTCCCTCTCTCCTCTCTTTTGCTCTCTCCCCCTCTCTTTGGCTCTCTCTCTCCCCTCTTTTGCTCTCTCTCCCCTCTCTTTTGTTCTCTCTCTCCCCCCTCTTTCATTCTCTCCCCCTCTTTTGCTCACTCTCCCCTCTATTTTGATCTCTCCCCCCTCTCTTTGGCTCTTTCTCCCCCTTTTGCTCTCTCTCTCCCCCTCTCTTTTGCTTTCTTTCCCCCCTCGTTTGCCCTCACAGCCCCGCCCAGCACCGCCCGTTGTCACGCCCGCCCTGCCCCGTCTCTTGTCACGCCCGGCCCCACCCACATCATGACCCATCCATGTCACGCCCACCGTTCTTGCTGCAGAGATCAGCTGCAGGTCAGTTTGTAGAAGGCCAGGTGTGTTTGTCCTCACGCAGTCTCTACTGCGCATGACAGCTTTTGACAAACACACTTTGCCTTTTATATTATAGGATATATATATATATTTATATATATATATATATATATATTTATATATTTTTATATATATATATATATATATATATATATACACACACATACATACAAGTACATAATTAGACATGTATCTGTATGTATCTTCATGTCAAAGTACTTTGGCAGCTTTTTTTTTTTCTAGCACCCGAGATCTCATATCTTTGAGCCTTTATAACTTTTGTGTGCAATTTTTTTTTGTAAATACATTTTATTTGACTGTGTTATTATGAGAGTAACTGTACTTTATAATGTATTTTTGAAGTGTTTTGTGCAACTTTTTCATTTCAGAAAACAGTTTAACAACAGCTCTGAGATTGCGGTAAGAATTGTAGCATAAATCACGATTGCACTAGTGCAATCACAATTTTACTTAACTTGTAATATCAGTGCAATTAAAACTCTTTGCGAAAACACAATATCGCTTGAGTGAAAATGCTTGCACCTCACTTGTAATCTAGCCCATAGTGTTTGTGTGGCATGCGTATAGTCTGTGTAGTGTTTACAGTTTGTTAGCAGTATGTTATGGGTAGTGTATATTGTTTACTTGCAGCATTTAATGTACAGTATGTAGTTTTTGTTTAATGTGCTACTGCTAGATTCAAATAGATCTGTTCCATGTGTACTTCCTATTTTCAGGATTTCCTGTCACTGAGATTACCCGCAGAAGAGCCAAATTAGAATTCATTCATGCGATCTATAGTTACAAGCACCTGAAAACAAGCTTTGAAATTCTGGTTAACTTCATCTATAACTGCACCAATGTTCAGTTATAATTAGTATTTTAAACAAAATACACTATTTAAACTACAAGTCATTTAAAGAGACATGAAATGATAGAGAATACAATTTTAAACAACTTTCCAAAGTACTTATTTTATTTAAATTGCTTCATTCTTTTGATATTATATATATCTTGTTGAAGAAACATCAATGCACATGTGTGAGCCAATAACATGAGACATATATCTGTAGTCACCAATCAGCCGCTTCTGAGCCTACCTAGGTATGATTTTCAACAAAGGATTCCAAGAGAATTAAATAAATTAGATAAAAGAAGTAAAATGAAAAAAATGGCATGCTCTCTCTGAATCATAAAAAAGTGTGGTTCACATCCCTTTAATCAATGGAACAAAATATAAATTGAAAGGGACATAAAAGTTTGAAAATGAACTCCTTTCCATGAGAGCTTACTGAGCACTATATAACATTATACATGACTAAGAGCCTGTTGAGGCTTGAAACATTGTATGTTTGTTGCTGAGGACCCTATGTGAAAATAAAGGTTCTTTTAAAGAAAATTTGGAGGCTGGAATATATTTTGTTCTTGGATTGTTTGGGACCTGGCAAGTCCTTTATTCCATGCCCCATTGAAGAAGAAACAGAAAAATAAAGGTATGCTGTTTTCCCAACTCCTTGGTGAATACTATATAACATTGTTACAAACGTTGTTGCAAACTCTGTTGCAATATAGTGTTCCAGACGTGCACACTCCTGACCCTACCTCAGTATGCTCTTATGAATAGGGGATACATTGTAACACATTATATAAATTGAAAGATTTAAATGTGATGTGATACAAGATTTGTAGTCTATGTAAGTAATTTATTTAAAAAATGTATACATATAGTGTGTAGAGAGAGAGAGAGAGAGAGAGAGAGAGAGAGAGAGAGAGAGAGAGAGAGAGAGAGAGAGAGAGCAAATGGCTTTCTCACAAAACAGAATTAATAATGTGTAACTAATAGCATTGTAACATTGAAATAATAAATATATTATGTATTACTGAAACAATTAACACAAAGCTACATAAAAGAAAACATACATTTAAATGTAATAAGAATTTAAGATTCTTTGAAATATATATATATAAAAAATAATTTAAAAGTAAAAATAAATTAAGTTTGTGCCTATGCCATTTTATTGGGTTATAAACATAGATAAAAGGAATAAATACATACATAAAGGATTGATAAATCATAAAATACATTGGATAGCATAACACAAAATAATAAAAATTGTAGTTAAAATATTTTTTTACAATTTGATCTGTTGTGATAAACCCCCGAGTATTTTATGAATAACAAAAATCAGTTTGCAGTTTCAAATATAAATTAGAAATCACATCAGATAATTTTGACAATATCCTATATAGCTAACCATTTACTGTATGTGTAAATCTGGGGAGGGGGTTAAGAAGCACTGGACAGGGGGAGGGTGCCACAGCTTTTCTTTTTTCTAAGGAGAATGACATTTAATTGAGGCAAAATAAATGTTCTGTCATCACAAATCAGATTAGGCTTTCTCCTTGTTCTGCAAGTGGCAAACATTGAAGGTATTTTCTTTTTTTCACATTAACTTCCTTCTTCTGACTTTGGATATCAGCTTGGACAGCATGTCTTCCAGACATCAAATGAGATGAGTGATATTTTATTACTTTCCTCATGTGGGTAGCTTAGCAGAGCTCTCAAGTGTTCTTTGGCATGCCCTGCTTTTGCAAGTTATTTTCTGCTGTGGATAGTTGGATGCTGCATCAGCCCACAGAAAATTGTGACTTGAATTCCAATGAAGAGAAGGCTTAGAAACAGTAGAGTGAGTATTTTGGAAAGAGATTTATTTTGAAGATTATATATATATATATATATATATATATATATATATATATATATATATATATATATATATATATATATTCTGCTTATAATAATAATTATATATATATATAAATAAAATTATTATTATAAGCAGAATATTGTTATTTTCTTTTTACATACAAAACATAACACACACAAAACACACACACACACACAGGAAACACACGTGTATTTGATAGCTAGATAGAAAGAGGTCATCTGAGATTTATTTGACACGCTAAATATATTGAGTCATTGCTTCTGCAAAGCCTCAAAATTTAGCTGTTTGGGAGATATTTGCAGTAATCATCAAGGTGACAAACTGCATCAAGGGATTTAGAGCTTTCACTGTGCCCTATCCATCTGCTGGATACTGTTTGAAGCCGGGCTTACAAATATCAGCACAGTAACTCCAATGATCCTCAGATCCTCACTTCTTAAGAGCTGTCTATGAAACTGAATTTGAGAGGACCAGTCCTGGCTTGAGCAGGTATCCTGTATTTACAGTGCTTGATTTAAAGAGGGAAGCAGGGGTTAAGTCTGGAGGTCTCCTGGCTTCCCCTGGGGTTAACCTGGCTGCCTGTTTGGCACATAGAAGAGGGCTGACAGGTAGCAGGATTTGTCTAAGCAGCCTGCATGAGAGCCAACAAGGAAAACTGAATGTGGAGGATTAGTTTTGGATTATGTTGTCAGTGTGAAACCTGATGGACAAACTGCAGAGGAATAAAATGCAATCTGTTTGGGAAAAAGAGTCAGCGTGCATAGCTTTCATTTTTCAAGAAACTGCACAAAAACCATTAATAATTTGCAAATCCATCTTCATTAACTTTTTTTATTTTTAATTTGTTATCCCAAAATATCTTCTTTTTTTAACACGAATGTGCTACTGTTTTATATCCGTGTTTACAAGGTAACATAGCTTAATCGTGTGTCTCCAGTCTGAGAAAGTTAAAGATCAAGTTTAGCACTTTTAAACATTTTTGTTTTTGAGTAACTTTTGTGATAATGCAACGAAGTTAAGAGTTACTTTTGAAACAGAAAAAATAAATGTGTATTGCACAAAAAAGCATTACAATTAAATAAAATAAGCTAATGTTGTGTATGGTTTATATTTTATAGTGACACCACAGGGTTGTACAAAAATGAAACCTGGAAGAGGTATCACAATTTTTTAAAGGGTTAAAGGAAACAAGGACTAATCCAATGCATTATTATTCATTGCATTGTTTTATTATTATTATTATTATTATTAATAATAATAATAATAATAATAATAATAATTATTATTATTATTATTATTATTACAGGTTCTAAACATTATACTTTACAAGATATACAATTATACTTGGGGTCCATTGTAATTTTATTTAAGTGCAAACTGCTGTGGAGGATACATCAGACCAATATCCTTGTCCTGATGTGGTCCAAGTGGCACAAAGTTCTTTGAAGATGTTGCATTTTAACTAATGTCAATCCACTAAGTAGTAGTCTGCTTAATGTGAGTTTGGTAGTATTGTAAAGCCAATAGTAAATATGTTGTTTTTATAAAGTAGGTTAAGGAACTGGATATTGGTGAGATTAAAGTATTACTGTGATGGTCTGATTTGTTTGTAGAGGAATTTAAATGTCACCATTAGTAAGGTAAAATAAAGCATACATTTCCCGGTGCAAATAGAGAAAAAGAGCACACGAGCCAGACCTGCAGTGGTTTAATAAATATAACATTGTGTGCTTTTGAGATGACTGAGATTTCGTTTTAGAAAGTACATCTATATACACTAGTAAGTTGTTTATGAGGCGCTGTTGCAGTGATGTAATTTAGTGGTGAGGACAAGTGGTTTAATCCCAATGTCAGCCCTTGTGACCTTACAGAAGTCACTGTCTCTGGCTGCCTCCAACAGGTAGAAGAAAACCAAGCGAGGAAGAAACAGGTTGCACATAAATGATAGGAATAGCTAAACATTAAATGGCTGAAATTAAAGGCTAGTGTAGAATCCAAATGACTAGCTACAAGAAGAAAGAGCAAAAACAAAAAGCCACAATACATATTTTAGTTTATATGTTATTTATATTCAGAAAGGTTTACAGTTTTCTTTTTAGAGAATCAGCTCTATGGAAAAAGATAAGAATCATAATAATTTGATTGAAAGGGACAGTCAACCATAGAATTGTTATTGTTTTAAAAGATAGATAATCCCTCTATTACCCATTCCCCAGTTTTGCATAACCAACACAGTTATATTAATGTACTTTTTACCTCTGTGATTACCTTGTATCTAGGAACCTTCTTCCAGCCCCCTGATCACATGACTGTGACTGTTTATTATCTATTGTCTTAAATTTAGCATTGTTTTGTGCTAGATCTTAAATAACCCCCTGTGCCTGAACACAGTGTTATCTATATGGCCCACATGTACTTTCTGTCTCTTTGTGTTGAAAAGAGATTTAAAAAACATGTGATAAGAGGCAGCCCTCAAAGGCTTAGAAATTAGCATATGAGCCTACCTATGTTTAGTTTAAACTAAGAATACCAAGAGAATAAAGCAAATTTGATGATACAAGTAAATTGGAAAGTCAATTAAAATTAAAAGTCCTATCTGAATAATGAAAGTTTAATTTATACTTGACTGTCCCTTTAATGTAAAAAATGTATAGTGTATCCAGCAACTAAATATTCACGATTCTTTTTTTTATTATTTTATTGAAATAATCAGAAGTGTGTGTGTAGTCTGTCTGTGTGCATGAGCATATGTGTGTATGCATGTGTTTTCACTAAAAGCTGTTTAAAGGGACATGAAACTCAAACATGTTCTTTCACTATTCAGATAGGGCACATAATTTTAAAAAAGTTTCCAATTTACTTCTATTATAAACTTTGTTGTCCTCGTTATTCTTTGTTGAATAGAAACCTGGGTAGGTAGCTTGCACATGTCTGGAGCAGTGTTCCTTTTAAGGGGTCGAATTATCAAAGGCTTTCGTCAGCCTTTGAGCCTCTACGGCTGCAGGTTCTCACACGAGAACCTGCATGCCGCATTTAACAAGCAGCGGTCATCAGACCGCTGCTTTGCTAACCTCTTCACAAACCTCTTGTTTGGCAAAATTCAATCTTCCCGGTCTTTTCCGACTGGGCAGATTGAGAACTCCTGCCCAAGCATGATTGGCTGTGTGTGGGCAGGGGGCGAAATTGCACACGAGTGAAAAATAGCGCTCATGCAATGCTGAATTCCTCCAGGAGAATTTAGACCGCCAGAGGCCCCTGTCCGCCTCAGCTTGATAACTCGCCCCCTAAGGCCAGTATTGTGAGCGACCCAGCAGTTAAGTAGTTAATAAGAGAACATTACCTTGCAGTCTGCATTGTGCACTTTTTGCAGGGTGCGGTTCCCTAATTAACTGTTTCACTGCTTGGCCGTTTACAAAATTGGCCTTAGACGGAACACTGGTCTGGAGCACTACATGACAATAAATAGTGCTGCTATCTAGTGCTCTTGCTAATGATTAACATTGTTGAAAATCTGCTGCCATATAGGGCTGCAGACACGTGCATACTCCTGAGCTTACATCCCTGCTTTCCAACAAAGGATAACAAGAAAACAAAGAAAATTTGATAATAGAAGTAAATTGTAAAGTTGATTAAAATTGTATACTTTATCTGAATCAAGAAAGAAAAAAATTGGGTCGAGATTGCTCCGTGTCCCTTTAACCCCTTCGTGACCAGACCACTTTTCCATTTTTTGACCATTTGGGACCAGGGCTATTTTTACATTTTTGCGGTGTTTGTGTTTAGCTGTAATGTTCCACTTACTCATTTACTGTACCCACACATATTATATACCGTTTTTCTCACCATTAAATGGACTTTCTAAAGATACCATTATTTGCATCATATCTTATAATTTACTATAAAAAAATGATAAAATATGATTACAAAATTAAAAAAACACACTTTTTCTAACTTTGACCCCCAAAATCTACAACCACTAAAAAACACTCATGCCAAATAGTTTCTAAATTTTGTCTTGAGATTAGAAATACCCAATGTTTACATGTTCTTTTTTTTGCAAGTTATAGGGCAATAAGTACAAGTAGCACTTTGCTATTTCCAAACCATTCTTTTTCAAAAGCAATAGTTACATTGTAACACTGATATCTGTCAGGAATCCCTGAATAACCCTTTACATGTATATATTTTTTTTAGTAGACAACCCAAAGTATTGATCTAGGCCCATTTTGGTATAAAAAAAATTGTTAACTTTTTTACTAACTTTTTCACAAACTTTAGGTTTCTCACTGCAATTATTTACAAACAACTTTGACACTGCAATTATGACACAAAGGTTTGTAAATGCTTCTCTGGGATCTCATTTGTTCAGAAATAGCAAAAATGTATGGCTTTGGCATTACTTTTTGGTAATTAGAAGGCCGCTAAATGTCGCTGCACACCACACATGTATTATGCCCAGCAGTCAAGGGGTTAATTAGGTAGCTTGTAGGGAGCTTGAAGGGTTAATTTTAGCTTTCGTGTAGTGTAGTAGACAACCAATTTTTATATATTTCATGCCACAATTTCACCGCCAAATGCGATCAAATAAAAATAATCGTTAACATTTTCACTAACTTTAGGGTTCTCACTGAAATTATTTGCAAACAGCGTGTGCAATTATGGCACAAATGGTTGTAAATGCTTCTCTGGAATCCCCTTTGTTCAGAAATAGCAGACATATATGGCTTTGACATTGCTTTTTGGTAATTAGAATAGAAAGGCCACTAAATGTCGCTGTGCACCCCACTTGTATTATACCCAGCAGTGAAGGGGTTAATTAGGTAGCTTGTAGGGAGCTTGAAGGGTTAATTTTAGCTGACACATCTCACTCCTTGATCCCTCCTTGACCCCCCTGATTTAATGCTATTGTAACCTGCTTATAAACGAGCTAGTCTTTAGTATATCTGCAACACACTACTATTAATTAACCTATGTTATCTTATCTCTATTTGAGAAACATTTTTCCCTATATATGTACTTAGGTTAATGTATCCCCCCCCCCAAAAAAAAATAAAAAAAAATAAAAAAAAATCCCTAGGCACTTGAGCGCTAGTACACCTTCCTTTTTTTGTCTCGTTACCGCTTCTAAGGGTCCTTGTATGGAAGACCCTATTGTACTAGGCTATTAGGGACTCCTTAGCGCCAACTACCCTCCCTGACCCCCCACAAACATCTCTCTTCCCTCTCCACCTCACTATTGTCACCACCATCCTTAGTACTGGCAGAAAGTCTGCTAGTATAAAAATAAAAACGTTTTTTTTGTTTTTTTTTTTAAACTTTTCTTTTAAATTATATATTTTCTGCAGTGTAGGATCCCCCTTACCACCCAACCTCCCTGAGCCCCCTCAAATAGCTCTCTAACTCTCCCTCCTCTCACTATTTGCTGCCATTTTGAGTACTGGCAGCTGTCTGCCAGTACCCACTTTTCAATAAAATGTGCCCTTTTTATATATATATTTATATTTTTCTGTAGTGTAGCTGCCCCCCCTCAATACACTACCCCCTCCCAGATCCCTTTCCTAAGATTATTTCCCACCACCCTCTTCCACCACCGTTTCCCTCCACTTCCTATGTGCACATATGTGCAAATCGCTCCTGTGTGCACCGGCAAGTGATTTTACATTCCTGGGCGGAAGTTCACCAGCGATGGGTTGCCCACCCGCCTCCCTGCAATGGCTCCCACCCACCAACGATCGGCACCATCCCTGGCCGATGCAGAGAGGGCCACAGAGTGTCTCTCTCTGCATCGGTGTGCAAAAAAAGGTATTGCAGTGATGCCTCAATATCGAGGCATCACAGCAATACCTTGAAAGTGGCTGGTAGCGATCAGGATCATTTCCACCGATTGAAACCCCAGAGGACGTGTTAGGCACGTCCTTGGTCCTTAAGAGTATTTTTTTTGTAGGACGTGCCTGACACGTCCTTGGTCGTTAAGGGGTTAAGAAAGTATGAGACTATGGTAAAAGTGTATTAGAAACAATAATATACACGTGCAGTCAACTTGGGGTGTCCAAATGAGATTTTTTATTCTAGATATTTAAAATAAATAATCTTACAAAGTGTATGAGAAACATCTGCTTATTTATAGCATGCTCTGAGCTTTGTTAAACTTTGAAATTGTTTATTTTGGAGGACTGTACCCTAATAACCCAGTCTTAAAGGGACAGTCTAGGCCAAAATAAACTTTCATGATTCAGATAGAGCATGTCATTTTAAACAATTTTCCAATTTACTTTTATCACCAATTTTGCTTTGTTTTCTTGGTATTCTTAGTTGAAAGCTTAACCTAGGAGGTTTGTATGCTAATTTCTTAGACCTTGAAGCCCACCTCTTTCAGATTGCATTTTAACAGTTTTTCACCACTAGAGGGTGTTAGTTCACATATTTCATATAGATAACACTGTGCTTGTGCACGTGAAGTAATCTGGGAGCAGGCACTGATTGGCTAGACTGCAAGTCTGTCAAAAGAACTGAAAAAAGAGGCAGTTTGCAGAGGCTTAGATACAAGATAATCACAGAGGTTAAAAGTATATTATTATAACTGTGTTGGTTATGCAAAACAGGGAAATGGGTAATAAAGGGATTATCTATCTTTTAAAACAATAAAAATTCTGGTGTAGACTGTCCCTTTAACAGTTAAAACATTAATTGAGCCATTTTTACATCTTTGTGCTGGAGCTGTTTTTAGTTGTTTGGTGCATTTACATATACATTTCAACTTTTTTTTCTGTTAGGCACCCACACAAATTATACCTTTTTTTTTCAGCGGACCTAGTGTTTTTAGAAAATAACCTTAGTTTGCAGAAATATCATAACATAGGAGAATACCATCATATGGAATGGAAAATATTTTTTTGAATCTGATTTGTTAGAGGGTGGCTTAATCTGGGTTGTTGGAAACTGTGCAGCTGTCTGTCAGAATTCAGGGCTGTAGAGTTTACAGTGGCTAAGGATGTGTACCCAGTCCAGTCTGTGATTGCGGTCCATTCCTATGTTTTGTCTTCAGAAGCAACATATAACACAGCCTCTCTGAGCAATCATGGTGTTTGAATATTGGTGCACAGGCCTTCACGGGATATGTGTGCATGCCTCTGAAAAACAGTAATAACTTTTACCTTTAATGCAGATTCACATAAACATGCAGTTTTCTTGAGGGGGGAGGGGCATCTCTTACAGAGACCCTATCTACCCCCCACACAGTTTGTGCTAGGTAGATCCTCTTTAAAATAAGGGATCACTTGTACATCACACAAACAGAGATAGTGGTAGGTGCTATGTTTGAGCCTTTCCCATCTATAGTTTGGAGATCCCCAAGATCCAATTTGAAAAGAGTATCCCCAGGATAATGACACTAATGACACAGGGTTGTCATTCACACTGGTGAGTAAATGTGCATGACAATAATGCGTCATCATGCACATCCAAAGGGTTAAAAAGACATAAAATACCATGTAATTGTGAAATGTTTGTATGCAGTAAATTAACATTCTAGGTGAATGTGATTTTAATTAATCTGTGCCATATTTAAAAGACCATTAAATATAGTAGAATTGCATAATTAACAAGTGCATCACAAAAAGACAATGCAATAGCACTTACTCTGAATTTAAAATAAGAAGTAGATTTTTTTCCCCCTACAAATTAAAGGGGCATAAAACCCAAAATTTTCTTTCATAATTTAGATAAATCATACAGTTTGTAAACATGTTTCTAATTTACTTCTATTAATTTTGCTTTATTCTCTTGGTATCCTTTCTTGAAGGAGCAGCAATGCACTACTAGGAGCTAGCTGAGCACTTCGGTAAGCCAATCACATGAGGCATATATGTGCAGACACCAATCAGCAGCTAGCTCCCAGCTCTTGAGCATATCTAGATATGCTTTTAAACAACGGATACCAAGAGAATTAAGCAAATTAGATAAAATAAGTAAATTGGAAAGTTGTTTGAAAATGTATGCTCTATCTAAATAATTAAAGAACAATTTTGGGTTCCATCTCCCTTTAATGTTTTTTCCCCCATTTGCCAGCCCCCTGTGTCATGTGACAGCCATGAGCCAATAACTGACTAGTATACGTACACACTGTGAGCTGTACACACACTCAGTAGAAGCTGTTGCCTCATGGGGTGTGTATATGAAAATACTTAGCAAAAATTGATAATGGAAGCAAGTTGGAAAGATTCTTAAAACTGCATGATCTGTATGACTCATGTCCCTTTAATAGTTTTTAAACAGACAAATTCCTCCCACCACTTATTTGGATGAGCCAGTGCACATTTACTGGAGTAGACAAGACTTGTCATGTTCATTTTGTGCAGTTCCTTATCTGATGACCCCTAATGAAATTAATTAGCATGGTTAGGCTTGTGAAGTTTGCGGTTTGCACTTCCGATTCTTAGAATTTGAAACCACACAATTTTTAGAGTTAAATTGCAGGAAAAGTTGACAAAATATATAATGAAAGTGTAATGCAAAGTTGATTGATGACCCTTTACATTTTTATGGATGTCAAAACCAAATTCACCAAATTATTTGCCACTATAACAATAAAACATTTATGTCTGTTAAAGGGACATAAAAAACAAAGAATGCAATTTTAAACAACTTTCTAATTCTATTATCAAATTGTCTTTGTTTTCTTGGTATCTTTTGTTGAAAAGCAGGGATGTAAGCTCAGGAGTGTGCATGTATATGGAGCACAATATGACAGCAGTTTTGCAAGAATTGTATCCATATGCAAGAGCAGTAGATAGCAGCACTGCAATATAGTGCTTCAGAAAACTACACACCTTAAAGGGACAGTCTAGGCCAAAATAAATTTTCATGATTCAGATAGAGCATATAATTTTAAACAATTTTCCAATTTACTTTTATCACCAATTTTGCTTTGTTCTCTTGGTATTCTTAGTTGAAAGCTTAACCTAGGAGGTTCATATGCTAATTTCTTAGACCTTGAAGCCCACCTCTTTCAGATTGCATTTTAACAGTTTTTCACCACTAGAGGGTGTTAGTTCACATACAGTATTTCATATAGATAACACTGTGCTCGTGCACGTGAAGTAATCTGGGAGCAGGCACTGATTGGCTAGACTGCAAGTCTAGTTAAGCGCTAAAAGCGAAGGTTGAAGAGGAGATGTATAAATCTATAAGTAAATATATAGTAGACGAAGCAACAGCGTGTTGTGATCCATTATGGAATATATATGGATATTGAAGTAACACTATATATACATATATATATATATATATATATATATATGCGCTATTAAAATAAAATAAAAGAAAGAAAGTGGAGGATGCAGATGGATACAGATGCAGATGAATATTGCACCTTGGAGGACTTTTATCCTATGTTTTTGTGCCTGGTCACAATCACACAGGAACACACATACTCCTATATTAAAGTCATCAACTTTGACCGCCAAGTACTACAAATATCCCCCAGGACTTCCACGATCTTTTGCGGAATAGGGGTAACTATAGAAACGCTACACGCAACCAACATCAGTGACGTCACAACGGTCACGTAGGAGCCATAAAAAAGGCGCTTTCAATAGCATCTGGTACAACAACTCGGCCTCACACTCACCAGTTAACTCGCTGCTATACTGGACATCTCAAGGAAATACTGCCCCATTGTTTGCTAAAAACGCAAGTAATCTAATACGGAACCTGTTCCTCTTTTTAAATGTTTTATATGAGTGTTACTAATAGTAATGAATAAGGGAGACGTCCCTGATCTTTTAGATACATTTGTTTTAGTATAATTCTTGCCCTTACATATTGCCTTTGCATATCGCTTGACATTTTGTTTTAATAAATTGTATTTATATTGTATCCATCTGCATCCTCCACTTTCTTTCTTTTCTTTTCTTTTAATAGCGCATATATATTTATGTGTATATATAGTGTTACTTCAATATCCATATATATTCCATAATAGATCACAACACGCTGTTGCTTCGTCTACTATATATTTACTTATAGATTTATACATCTCCTCTTCAACCTTCGCTTTTAGCGCTTAAAGGGACAGTCAACCATAGAATTGTTATTGTTTTAAAGATAGATAATCCCTTTATTACCCATTCCCCAGTTTTGCATAACCAACACAGTTATATTAATATACTTTTTACCTCTGGGATTACCTTGTATCTAGGAACCTTCTTCCAGCCCCCTGATCACATGACTGTGACTGTTTATTATCTATTGTCTTAACTTTAGCATTGTTTTGTGCTAGATCTTAAATAACCCCCTGTGCCTGAACACAGTGTTATCTATATGGCCCACGTGTACTTTCTGTCTCTTTGTGTTGAAAAGAGATTTAAAAAGCATGTGATAAGAGGCAGCCCTCAAAGGCTTAGAAATCAGCATATGAGCCTACCTATGTTTAGTTTAAACTAAGAATACCAAGAGAAAAAAGCAAATTTGATGATAAAAGTAAATTGGAAAGTCGATTAAAATTAAAAGTCCTAAAAATTCCATGCTCTGACATGCCCCTGGGTTCCGGTGGAGGAGGAGCACAGTAAGTGCTGCTGAGCTCCAGCTCCTGCCCTACAGCTGCTGGCGGTTACCTTCGCGCCATATCCCAATCAGTGGGATAGCTACCTGGCTAGCTTGAGACAACGCTGCTGGAACCAATACAGCGTTTTTTTTCACCTCGCTGTAATGCAAGTTATGTCAAGACAAAGGATAAGGGGAAGTGAAAGAAAGCTACTCTGTCTAAAAGCTTCTTTATAAATTTCATATATCTTCCTTGCCCTCAATTGTAAAGATCTATTTGAAAAGACATTTCTCCGTATTGACTAAGCCCTACTCATTAACCGGCAAAGGGAGAAAACTGGAGAAATATGATAATATTTTCCTGCTCCCCCTGGTAATTTAGCAATAAGACACCGAGAAACCTGGTCTCTGGGAACTCTATTTATTCACATCAACTCCGGCTGCCTTGGAAGCTCTCACCGGGAGGACCACTGAACTCACCCCCCAAGATTTCCAATAACAGAACCATCACCTGTCCGGGACATTTCTCCTTCATTTCAGACGGAGCGGCCTCCTCCCCACCCGCCGGTGGACAGGTGCTGGCTGGAGGCGGGGAGCGGATCTGTTGGCGCAAGGGAGAGGAGGGCTGCATCTGCCAAACTGAAAGAGGCTAGTCCGCTCCTGTTGGAACTCCAACTGCAACCGGCACAGTTTGGACGGATCCCCCGCTGGATAGCAACAGAGCCTGTGTGTCTTCGGTATCTGCGTTTAGATTACCCCGGCAAAGACAAAGGCACCTGCGTTGCCCCACCCTCTCCCACCGGTGCTGCGAGAGAGGGGTAGGGGGGCTGAAACCACAAGAGCAGGGGGTACAAGTCCTGGAGCCTCGCAAAAAGCAGACAGAAGATTTTCCTCTCCCATTGTTGTTACACGAGAGGTGGAGAGAATTACAGGGGCTCCAATCAAAATCTCTAAGGCACGAATAACTTCGGCAAAAGGCAGCCTCCTCCCTAGCGCACCACATCCTACACCTGTAAGAAGAGGTAACGCTTCCCACAAATGGTTGATGACAGTAGCAGTTGAAGCTGAGGTGAGTTCAGTTAACTTATAGTTCCTAAACAGAGACACTACCCAAGAGGAAAAGCTAATACATAAGGGGGAGCGGTGGTAATGAACATTTTCCTACACCAGGCATAATACAGGAAAAAGTAACTTTTTTTCATAAAGGATAAAAGCAAATCCCTTAGAAATACTGAAAAGCCTCGGAAGAAATACCATCAACTTTCATTGAGAACACTTGTATAAAAAGCAGCAACCCTTTTCTTTTCTTTTTTTTTTTCTGTTATTTATCCTTTCTACATGTTGAATTGAAAGGACACTAAAAGCAACACTGTAGCATGTTGGCTAAATTTGGTTGATATAATTGCATGTCTTTGTAAGATTTATTATTAAGTTGCTAGGAGCTATATTATTGTTTCAGTGTAAAGGGAAGGAAGGCTAGAGTGGGGAAAGGCGAGGGAAAATAACTTAGAAGGGAGCTGGTATTGGAGGTAAGCAAATTATATTTCATTAACTTAGAAAATTAACCCTCCTTTCATAGAATAGAGAAAAAATTCTCTAAGTACTTGTGGGATTGCATGTGTTTTTTTTGTTTTGGGGGGTTTTTTCATTTTCATTCCCTCTGGCTTATTTCTATTTTTACTGAATACTGTGTGCTAGGTCCACAAGTGAATTATATTTAAAATAATCATTGTGTACTGCAGGTAGGGTTCTTTTCCCCTCTGTTTCATTTTGTTTCTCTACATTGAGACATTGCCTTCTGCCCTTTCTAAATAGAATAAATACAATAACTAAAGGGTTTAACTAAGCTTAGTGGGTTCAAATAAGACCCAAATCACCCCTTCTTGCTGTAATAAAAAGATTAGAGGGGGATCATCAAATGGAAAACTCAAAGAATTGGATCTAATAAAATCAAAAGTTTGCTTCCCTTCATAGGATTAAAGGAGACAACACATATATAATCACACAACCTTCACTCATATCACGAAATTATTGTTCACTAATTTTCCACAATATAAATTAAATAGCTGGGTGGTCAACACCCCATCTAAATTACCTCCCTTTTTTTTTTTTTTCTCCCCTCACTGACCCCTTTTTCTCATAACACACGAGATCACCTCACTAAAATTTTCCTCACCTTTCTCACCTTTTCCCTTATTCCCCCTCTCCCTTTTTTTTTCTTTTTTTTTTTTTTTTTCACACTCACGTTGCACTTATCCCAAAACTAACCTGCACATGGACAAATATTTGCATGGTCATCCCAAAACACCTCCTTTAACCATGACAGGGAGACAGAGAGAGAAGAAGAATAAACCTCTTTCTGAAAACTTAACAGAAACACAAACACTAATGGCAAACCCTCCAGCTATGCTGGAAACATTTGACATTCAAACTCTGGTTAATAGCATCTCGCTAGCCCTAACCCCTAAATTCGAATTCTTGAAAGATGAAATAAAACAGGACATTGCATCCCTATCTAATGAAGTCAAACAATTTGCGCATAGAATCTCTGAAGCAGAACAAAGAATTTCTGACCTTGAGGACCAGAATATATCTAACAAATCTATCCTTGACTCTACAAATAGCTTAATACTAAAAATGCAGAGTAAAATCGAAGACTTAGAGGATAGGTCAAGAAGGAATAATTTAAGGGTTGTTGGGGTCCCAGAGGGAAAAAAATATGAGGATTTAGAGAACTTCATGTCCAACATTCTACCCCGGGTACTCCAAATTCCTGAATCCCACCCCCAGATAATTATTGAAAGGGCGCACAGAATAGGATCATTTAACTCAAACAGAGTGAACACAAGACCTAGGCCAATCATCGCAAAAATCTTAAATTTTCAACACAAGGTCACACTGCTTCAAGCATATCGCAAGCATCAACCCATACTGCTAGACGGTGTAAAAATAATGATATTTCAAGACTACTCTGCAGAAACAGCTTCTAAAAGAAAAGAACTAGCCCCACATTGCACAAAATTCATAAAACAAGGGGCATGGGCCACATTACTATATCCTGCGAAATTGAAAATAGTCATAGAAGGTCATACTCACACCTTTGAATCTGTGCAGGAAGCAGAAAATTTTTATGTTGAAACATATCCTACAGTACTAAGTTAGAACAATGGAAAGGATAGACAGGATTGTGAAACATTGTTCTTTTTTCCTTTTCTCTTTTCTCCTCTCTCTCATCTTTTTCCTCTCACTTATTGGTATAATAAAGATGACAAAAATCATAGTGGGGGCGGAAGAGGGAAGGAAGGCTAAACTTCCTCTTATAATTTGTCTTACTTGGGTTAACTGGGTAATTGATTTTAAAAGAAAAAGAAGAATCTTCTGTGTTGGGTCTTTTTTTTTTTTCCTCTCCCCCCTTATTTTTTTTTTTTTTTCCCTCTTTAATACTGTTTAAATGGACATAAAGAATACTTTTAAACTGATATCTTGGAACATAGGTGGCTTAACATCCCCTATAAAGAGAAAAACAGTGTTATCCCACCTAAAGAAAAATGGTACAGATATTGCCTTCTTGCAAGAAACCCACTTAAAATCGGAGGAAGTGCTTAAACTTAAAACCACATGGGTTAAGGAAGTATTATATTCGTCTACAACTAAGAGGAAAAGTGGGGTAGCAATTCTCTTAGGGAAGAAACTTGATTATGAAGTCATATCTACAGAGACAGATGGAGAGGGAAGGTACCTGATTGTAAAAATCAAAATAATGAAAATAATGTATACACTTTGCAATGTCTATGCCCCTAATGTTTTTAGTCTCCCGTTCTGGGAAAACTTACAAAACAAACTTATGTTACTTATGGAAGGACACCTAATCTTGGGGGGGGATTATAATATGGCACCCAAATATCCACTCGATAGACTGAGACAGAACCCCACCTCTCGAAAAACAAAGAGAGACAACTTAGAATCAAAACTATTCATTAAATTAACTAATAATTTGAAGATCTGTGACATATGGAGGGCACAAAATTCGGAAGAAAGGGAGTATACATGTCACTCTTGTGCACATAAGACACTTTCCAGAATAGACCTTTTTTTAATTGATGAAAGACTATGTAAATTTAAAGTTATAGCTGATATTCTTCCAATTACTATATCCGATCATGCCCCTATCTCTCTAGCATTTCAGTCCAACTACCTAAAAGGAGGGAAAAGAGGGTTTAAATTCCCACAATATCTAAGCACTGATAATAAATTTAAAAACTGGTTGATAGCAAAATTTCGTGATTATGCTCAAATTATTCAGGAACATATCTCACAACCAGCACTTTTCTGGGAAACAGCTAAAGCTGTCTTAAGAGGGGAAATACTTGCATACACTATAGCTAGGACTAAAAAGTATAAGAAAAGGGAAGGAGAGCTTCTTAGAGCAGTAACAAATGCATACAATAGGCACATTTACCAGCAAACTCCAGAAACATGGTCCAGATATATCTCTGCGCTAGCACATAGAGATTCTTTTTACCTATACAAAACAACACAAAAGGACCTTAAACTACAGGCTAAGCTATACCACTACGGGAATAAAACAGGTAAACTCCTGGCAAATCTGGTAAAACGAGAGAAAGCATCTCCTATAATAGAATGTATAATATCAGAAGGTAGGCAACTTAAAACGTCAGCAGAACTTCTCCGAGCATTTGAGGAATATTACAGAATCCTCTATAATGGTAAAACATCTAACCTTACACAGCGTGATGAATTCTGGGAAAAAATCACGCACCCTTCGCTATCGCACGAAATAATAGATTGCTTAAACTCTACTATTACCGAACAAGAAACTCTTACAGCAATTCATAAACTAGCTAATAATAAAGCCCCAGGACCTGAGTCCCTCCCGAATGAATTTTACAAGATATTGTCTTCTGAAATTACAAAGCATTTAACCTCCTTATTTAATGATCTCTATCTTAGAGGGGGCACGCCGTCATCAGATTTTGTTGCTTCTAACACAACTCTTATTCTTAAGCCAGGGAAGGACCCGGCAAGGAAAGAATCTTATAGACCTATAGCACTTCTGAATACTGATTACAAATTGTTAGCAGCTATTCTGGCAACTAGGTTGCAATCCTTCTTTCCTTCCATTATTCACAAAGATCAATCAGGGTTCATATCAAAACGGAACTCCTCAGCTAAAATTAGGGAATTATTCCTAACAATTGAATACTTTAAGGTAACGGAGGAGATGCGAACCGGGGGGAGAGGGGAGACCCCTGATAAGGCGATCATTTTTATTGATGCTGAAAAAGCATTTGACTCTGTGCATTATGATCATCTGTCTTATACTTTGGAAAAATTCGGGCTAGGCGGTAATTTTCTTCGATTTTTTAATAATTTGTACAAAAACGCCTCCACGAAAGTCATAGTAAACGGAGATCTTACCCAGGCCATAAAATTAGAACGGGGAGCCAGACAGGGGTGTCCCCTCTCCCCCCTATTATTTGACTTGGCAATTGAACCTTTGGCTATATCAATCCGTCAACAACTGGAAGGAATTAAGGTAAGAAAAAAAGAGATGCGTATGGCACTTTATGCTGACGATGTCTTAATATACCTATGAAATACGGTTAATAATTTACCCAAACTTCTCAAGATAATAGATCAGTTTGGGTCATTCTCTGGTTATAAGGTAAACACAGCTAAATCAGAGTTACTTTGGATCAAAAAGACAAAAGACTCAGCGATTGAAATTCCTTTTACTATAGTACAAGACTCAGTCAGATACTTGGGTATATGGATATCTTACAACCCGGACGATTGGTATTCTTTAAACATACTTCCAGTACTTAAGACCGTCAAAGAAGTCTTTAAAAACTGGCAGAATCTCCCCCTCTCATTGTCAGGTCGTATTGCTTTGTATAAAATGACTCTTCTCCCTAAAATACTTTATGTTCTGCAGAATACCCCACTGATTCTTAAAAGGAAAGACATTTTATCATTTAATACAGCCCTGCGCTCGTTTATTTGGCAGAATAAGAAGCCTAGAATCTCACTAGCTAAATTAACATTACCCTTAAAACTAGGAGGACTATCTCTTCCTGATCTAAGGAGCTATAATCAAGCATTTTTAGCTCGGATCATAATAGATTGGTTAACCAATAGTGATTATATTACGAATTCTGAACTTGACGCCGATATTCTTTATCCAATCGAGTTGAGGGCTATAACACATTGTAATAACAATCTTCTCCCTCTTGATTTAAAAAAAATAAGCTCGATCTGCAACCCAATAAAAATGTGGAAGAGGATGTGTAAACAATTATCTATTGAATCTAAGGTATCAAGATATAACACACTCTTAAATAATCCACAGTTTCCAGCAGGGATGCAATCGACCCTATTCGCTCAATGGCAGATCCAAGGTTTAAGCCAAGTCCACCAACTAATAGATTTCGAAACTAGATGTGTTAGAACATTTAATTCCTTAAAGGAGGAATTTGGTATCCCTAATAAAAACTTTTTCGCTTACTTACAAGCTAGACATTACGCTACTAAGTTAACAAGTGAGCATGGCTGGGACTGGTCACTTGGGAGTATTGATAACTGGATTCTTTTAGTTAAGAATGGGCTCATTTCAATCTCTTATATCTATCAAACAATGGTCTCACTTAAAGGCACAGAGACATTGGAAAAAATTCGGCATAAATGGGCTGATTTGCTAAAACAAGACTCTCTCACTCTTAGTACAATCACTCTTTCAATACAAAAGGTTTATCGGGTAACCCTCTCTACAACTTGGAGGGAATCGCACATTAAGATTTTGCACATGTCACATTTTACATCGAAAAAAGGCGCACAGTGTCAGGCCAGTTTTAATAAGTGTCCAAAATGCCTTCTCCCCTCGGCTAGTTTACTGCACATGTTATGGGAATGTCCAAAAATACGAAATTTCTGGCTCAAGACACAGTACTGGTTAAATACCAGCTTAGGCCTTCCCTCTCTGTCTTTTTCTCCAACAAAGGTAGTTCTACTTAATCAGGATGAGAGCTTACCTGCTAAGGAGGCCAAAATTATTAACCTGATTATTTTGGCTGGTAGATACCTAATTTTAAAGAAATGGAAAACAAAAACAATCCCGAGTGTAAAAGAAATTAAAAATTGCTTAAAGAAACAGTGTATTATTGAGCAAGTGGATACTGATTTACAAAATGACGATGATGTAAAGAGATTCTTCTCAAAGTGGTCTATATTTATAAAATCTCTCCCCGATAGTGAAATAGAATATATAATCCACCCGTTCAGAAACACAGAATTAATCTTATTAGGTATTTGGTAATCAGAGGTAACTGTCCCTCCCCCATTCTCTTTTTTTTTTTTTTTTTTTTTTGTTTGTTTGTTTGTTTGTTAGCAAATCAATAAGGTGTTAACCTTATTTACCATAGTATGGGCATTTTTTGTTTATATGTGTCAAAAAATTGGTTTTGTAATAACCCCCAAGTATGTAAATATAAAGAACATTTTCCCCCTCTTCCCTTTTTCTTTTTTTCTGTACCCCAAAATTGAAATTATATTATAAAAAACAATAAAAAGAGACTGTAAAAAAAAAAAAATTAAAAGTCCTATCTGAATAATGAAAGTTTAATTTATACTTGACTGTCCCTTTAACTATACTTGTTCTCTTTGTTCTCACTTTTTGTTTTTTCCTGGAGGGGAAATACATAGTTAAGCTAGGTTGTTTTTTCTATAGCGCATATAATTTTAATCTACACTAGACTGCAAGTCTGTCAAAAGAACTGAAAAAAGAGGCAGTTTGCAGAGGCTTAGATACAAGATAATCACAGAGGTTAAAAGTATATTATTATAACTGTGTTGGTTGTGCAAAACTGGGAAATGGGTAATAAAGGGATTATCTATCTTTTAAAACAATACAAATTCTGGTGTAGACTGTCCCTTTAAAGGGACACTGAACCCAATTTTTTTTTCTTTCGTGATTCAGATAGAGCATGCAATTTTTTTTTATTATTATTTTATTTATATCCAACAATGAATATACGATCCATGATAACAACAAAAAGAAAAATATTTCAGATATCAGACATGTTATGTTTACCTCGAAGAGAAAGAGAAAAAACAATATCAGGTAAACATGTATTACATAATACAAATCATATGCACAGTAAATTAAACTGAGTTATCTAACATTTGGTTCAGTACTCATTGTTGGGGTTTTTAATTATTTAAAAAAAAAAAAAAAACAAACAAAAAAAAAAAAAAGGGGGAGAGGGAAAGGAAGAAGGGGAGATAGAAAAAAAAAAAAAAAAGGGAAGGGGGAAAGAAAGATCCCGATTCTCTCTAGCCCTCGCCACCTACCAAATACCTAACAAGACCATCTCCGAGTTCTTAAATGGAGAGATCAAGTAATCAATTTCTCTCTCAGGGAAAATCTTAATGAATGGTGCCCATTTATCAAAGAATTTCCTTACATCTAGTTCATTATCAATGTTTGCGTTTTTTTGTTCTAAGACACATTGTTTCTTTAAGCATGCAATTTTAATCAACTTTCTAATTTACTGCTATTATCAATTTGTCTTCGTTCTCTTGCTATCTTTATTTAAAACATAAGGCATCTTAGCTATTTTTGGTTCAGACCCTGGACAGCTCTTGTTTATTGGTGGGTGAATTTATCCACCAATCAGCAAGAACAACCCAGGTTGTTCACCAAAAATGGGCCGGCATCTAAACTTACATTCTTGCTTTTCAAATAAAGATACCAAGAGAATGAATAAACTTATTTGATAATAGGTGTAAATTAGAAAGTTGCTTAAAATTGTCTGCTCTATTTGAATCACAAAAGAAAACATTTGGGTTCAGTGTCCCTTTAAGTAAATTAGAAACCTTTTTTCTTTTAAAATTGTATGCTCTGTCTAAATCACAAAAGAACAATTTTTGGGGGTTCATATCCCTTTAATATTTTTTTTTTTTGTAAGCAGACAGAGAAGAAAAAAAAAAAAAGCAACATAAATGTGGTTAAATTCACAAAAATGTTGGCATAAATAAATAAAATATTATAGTTATAGTTTTATCATTTTTACCAAACAAAAAATCCAATATTAATGGGTCTTTGGTTAATATCTTGAGATTACTCCATATCTATGTTTCAATGTGTCATGTATCAGAGACTGTATCTTTATAATTTGACAAAATAAAATTGCAACAATATTATTCTATTACATTTCACTACTAAAATAATTTCACTTAGGTAGGACTGGGAATATTTGATTGATTAATAGATAGATTCTACAAATTATTACTTTCACAAATATTATAATAGTGCTCAAATTTTTAGTAGTGTCAAATTTACTATTAGAATATTAAGATACAGCAACACTGAATCCTTTTTTCACTTGTTAATGTACCTCCACTAACAGCTTCATAAACACAGACAACAAAAACAGATTTTATATATTACCTGCAAAATATTACATCACTTTTCTTTGTTGCAACTGTATTTTGATCCTGGATAAAAGCAATGTATTTCTGCTAGATAATTCCTTTGAGAAGACAATGAAAAATGTCTTGAAAAATGAAACAAAGAGTATTGTTTCTTCAAACTCTTATAGCAGTTTGACAAATATTTTTTTTGTTGAATACTTCATATATGAAGAATTTGATCATTGAAAAACCATCAGCCAATTTTGTAAAAGAGGTGGCGGGTTGCTGAACTCATAACCACTGGATATGAAGAATGATACTTTAATACCCATCAGACTTTATAATCCACAAAAACTGGCAGTGTTACATTTGCTATATCCCTATTTAATACCTGCTCCGATATGTCCAGATAAGAAATTACATTATCTTAATGTTAGGGAAGCAGTGGTTGCAGTTTGGTGTAAGCATAACTTGTGGATGATAAACTATTCATTTAAATTTCTATGGAAAAAAAGAGAAACAATTAAGCATCTGAAGTAAAAATAAATACATGTTTACCTCAGATCTATTATTTACAGCACTATAGAGTTTACAAATAAATTATTTAAATAATTTTAATTGAAAGTAAATGTGTTTTCTAAGAAGGGTCTGATTAATTTTAAGGTGCAGTTTTACCTAAACCAATGGGCACATAGAATAAATACAGATTCAGAATCCAAAGAGTAATTTACAAAATTAGTCTAAAATGTATCTATAGCCCTATAATAAATGTGACCAACAACAATGCTTGGAGTGTTATTACCTTAATAGGACAGTAAAGTAAAAAATAAACTTCAAAGATTCAGATAGAACATGCAATTTTAAATAATTTACAAATTTACTTCTATTATTAAAATTGTTTTGTTCTTTTGGTATCCTTTGTTGAAGAGTAAACCTAGGAGCAGCAATGGACTACTGATACCCAGCTGAACACACATGGTGAGCCAATGACAAAAAACAAATATGTTAAGCTACCAATCCCCATCTAGCTCCCAGTAGTTCACTGCTGCTCCTGAACCTACAGTGAGGGAAAAAAATATTTGATCCCCTGCTGATTTTGTACGTTTGCCAACTGACAAAGAAATGATCAGTCTATAATTTTAATGGTAGGTTTATTTGAACAGTGAGAGACAGAATAACAACAAAAATCGAGAAAAAGGCATTTCAAAAAAAGTTATAAATTGATTTGCATTTTAATGAGTGAAATATGTATTTGATCCCCTATGAGCAAGATTTCTGGTTCCCAGGTGTCATTTATACAGGTAACGAGCTGAGATTAGGAGCACTCTCTTAAAGGGAGTGCTCCTAATCTCAGCTTGTTACCTGTCCACAGAAACAATCAATCAATCAGATTCCAAACTCCCCACCCTGACCAAGACCAAAGAGCTGTCCAAGGATGTCAGGGACAAGATTGTAGACCTACACAAGGCTGGAATGTACTACAAGACCATCCCCAAGCAGCTTGGTGAGAAGGTGGAAGAAACGCAAAATAACTGACAATCTCCCTCGGTCTGGGACTCCATGCAAGATCTCATCTCGTGGAATTTTAATGATTATGAGAATGGTGAGGAATCAGCCCAGAACTACACGGGGGGATTTTGTCAATGATATCAAAGCTGGGACCATAGTCACCAAGAATACAATTGGTAACACACTACACCGTAAAGGACTGAAATCCTGCAGCACTTGCAAGGTCCCCCTGCTCAGGAAAGCACATGTACAGGCCCGTCTGAAGCTTGCCAATGATCATCTAAATGATTCAGAGGAGAACAGGGTGAAAGTGTTGTGGTCAGATGAGACCAAAATCGTGCTCTTTGGCATCAACTTAACTCGCCGTGTTTGGAGGAGGAATGCGCCTATGACCCCAAGAACACCATCCCCACCATCAAACATGGAGGTGGAAACATTATGCTTTGGGGATGTTTTTCTGCTAAGGGATTAGGGCAACTTCACCACATCAAAGAGACGATGGACGGGCCATTGACCGTCAAATCTTGGGTGAGAACCTCCTTCCCTCAGCCAGGGCATTGAAAAAAATGGGTTGTTGATGGGTATTCCAAAATGACAATGACCCAAAACACACGGCCAAGTCAATAAAGGAGTGGCTCAAGAAGAAGCACATTAAGGTCCTGGAGTGGCCTAGCCAGTCTCCAGACCTTAATCCCATAGAAAATCTGTGGAGGGAGCTGAAGGTTCGAGTTGCCAAACGTCAGCCTCGAAACCTTAATGACTTGGAGAAGAGCTACAATGAGGAGTGGGACAAAATCCCCCCTGAGATGTGTGCAAACCTGGTGGCCAACAACAAAAACATCTGACCTCTGTGATTGCCAACAAGGGTTTTGCCACCAAGTACTAAGTCATGTTTTTCAAAGGGGTCAAATACTTATTTCACTCATTAAAATGCAAATCAATTTATAACTTTTTTGAAATGCGTTTTTCTGATTTATTTATTTTTGTATTCTGTCTCTCACTGTTCAAATAAACCTACCATTAAAATTATAGACTGATCATTTCTTTGTCAGTGGGCAAATATACAAAATCAGCAGAGGATCAAATACATTTTTCCCTCACTGTACCTAGATACAGTATGCTTAAAAAAGTATACAATGAGAACAAAGCAAACTTAATCATAGAAGTACATTTGAAAGTTTGTTTTTTTAAACTGTGTGTTCTATCTGAATCATTGAAGTTTGTTTTTTACTGCCCCTTTAATAACTTGTAATGAAGAGCTTAAAGGGACAAGTTACAAAAGACTCACTATTTGGATTCAACAGACTTCCAATGCTATTCAGTAGAGTGCATAGATGCAGACCAGATTGTGATGTCATCAATGGAAAGAGCTTGGCAGCCATTTCAAAGTGACCATAAACAATAGTCATTTTAAAATAACTTTTTTTTACTGTTACTGCTGCATGATATAGGACAGGGTGCAGAAGGATATTTGCAGCTTAATCTAAAGTAAGACTTTACAATGACTAAGGTGTGGACTGTCCCTTTAAAGGGCCAATAAATAGAGAATTTATATGCATGAATTAATTTAATATTATATAAATTACATAATAAAAGACAATGTAACAACACTTACTTTGAATTTTAAATAAGCAGTAATTTTTTTCTGACAAATATCAGTCTCTATTAATGTCCTTGTATCATGTTATTATTAGTCAATCACAGACCCATATTTGTATATGCTATGCACTCTATACACGCACAATTTGATTATTAAAGCAAATTGGAATTTTTTTTTCTGAATAATAAAAAATTAGCCCTTTCTAACCCTTTCTTTTTATTGGGCTTAAACAATAGCACAGACATTAAAGGTGCATTTTTTGTTTGTTTTTTTGACAAACTTTTTTTTCTGACCAGTGTTTCCTTGTCACACTTGCATAGGGGTCTCTTTAACAATCATTAAAGCAGACTATCACATTGACTCTGTCTTCTTGGTTTTGGAGCAGCAATACACTAGTGGAAGATGGCTTTTTTCCTGTGCTATATGCCTGCCTTTTCCTATGCGGTGGGAGTAATCAAATCATTCTGCACATCTCCTGCGCTTATCACTAAGGGGGTAAGTTTGCCACCAATCCCAATAGTACCTTATTCTTAATTTGCTAGTTGGGTTGTAAAATGTCCTATTTTGTTACTCACCAACCTTTTTGTGACAAATTTTGTTCCCACTGGTCCTTTCACTGTCAGGTTCTACAGTTTGCAGTATCTATTACTAATCTCCTGATATTCTCATATTTTTCTGAAAGGATCCCTGAATTACTTTGTATTCTGCATATATTTGAAAATCTTTACTGTGGTGTTTACATTTGTCTGTCTGTATTCCAGTGCCTATGGCAGAACAAGGCTGGGGTTTGTATACCAATTTTTTATAATTCCCAAAAAAAAGAACGTTCAGGCCTATTTTGGATCTAAAAACTTGAACAAGTTTCTCAGAGTTCAGACTTTCAAAATGGAAACAATCAGAACTATCCTTCCACTTTTTCAACAAGGCCAATTCATGTCCATCATAGATCTGAATGATGCCTACCTTCATATCCCAATACATAAGGATCATTTTCAGTATCTCAGATATGCCTTTCTGGACAAACATTTTCAGTTTGTGGCTCTACCATTTGGTCTGGCTACTGCTAACAGAATTTTCACAAATGAAATGGGAATCCCATTGTCTGTAATTTTGGTGGCTCCATACTTGGACAATATCTTGGTTCTATAATTATCTTTAGCAATTTCTCATACCAACAATCTTTTGTTATTTCTTCAACAACATGGTTGGAGAATCAATGTTCCAAAGAGTGCTAGGTCTGATGATTGAGTCATCAGATGCCATTCCATTATATATGAGACCTCTTCAACTTTGTATGTTGAGTCAACAAAGTGCAACTTTTCCAAAGGATTCTATTGTATCCTGTAACAAGACAGTCTCTCTCATGGTGGATAAATAACCAGTCCATATCTCTAGGAGCTTCTTATCTATGTCCAACTTGGACAATAATCACAACAGAGTGAGTTTCTCAGGTTGGGGCACAATATGGGGGTCCAGGAGACTGCAGGGTGATTGGTCATCCCTACATACATTTACTAAATTCTACCAATTTTATGCTTTTGCTTCTTCAAAAACAGCTTTTGGTTGGAAAGTTCTCCAGGCAGCCGTGTATAAAAATTTGGTGCCTGCCTTTTCAAAAATTTTTATCCTGTTCTCATTACTTGTGGACTCCACAGGTTGGATATTAGTTCCCAGAAGTAATGGACTCATGGACTCTCTCCACCTTATGAAAGAAAACTAAATTTATGTTTACCTGATAAATCCATGAGAGTCCACGAGGTCCGCCTTATTTATTTTAATTGTTCATTGTTTTCAGGTGGAAGTTCTACTTTTGCACCTCATTTCCTTGTTCTGTCTTTTACTAACTTTCTGCTTCTCCTTTTTTGGCTGTATGTAAGACTGGCTTATAAGTGAGGTGGGAGAGTTTTTAGGAATCTTTGCTTCCTCCTAGTGGCCAGGAGATAAATCCCAGAAGTAATTAATTTATAAAGTAAGCATACATTTTGTTTTTGTGTGTTAAAGGACCAGTAAATATAGTAGATGATAAAAAGACAATGCAGTAGCTCTTTGTCTAAACTTCAAATAAGTAGTAGATTTTTTGTGACAAATTTGAAAGTTATGTCTATTTCCACTCCTACTGTATCATTTGACAGCCAATAGCTAATGAAAAATGCATATATGTATATTATGTAAATTCTTTAACATGCTAAGTAGGAGCTGGTGACTCAAAAAGTGTAAATATAACAAGACTGTGCACATTTTGTTAAAGGGATAGGCAAGTCAAAACTAAACTTGCATGATTCAGATAGAGAATGAAATTATAAGACACTTTTACATTCACTTCTATTTTCTAATGGGCTTCATTCTCTTGATATCTCTTGTTGAAAACAAATACGCCCATATCCTTCTAGATCAGCTTGCTGTCCAAGATGTGCGTACAGGGAAGCGGATCTATTGCATATGTTCTGGGCATGCCCTGGGATAAATCAGCTCTGGTTGAAACTTATAAATTGGTTTAATAACATTCACGGGATATCTATCTCTCTTACGTTCCAGGATATTATCCTATTGATTGAGACCTCGAGTAGCCAAGATAGGTATTGGACTCGTTCATTGAATACTTTAATATTAGCGGTAAGACAGAGTATTCTAAAAAAATGGAAAGCAAAAAAAGGGCCTGTATTCTCTGAGGTTTTACATGTCATTCAAGATCAAATTATTTTCGAATCATATCATCTACAGGATGCTTCAGAAACTAGAATTAAATTTTTTTTACTTGGTTGGTATCCCATTATTAATTCTTATCTTATACCTATACAAAAACAGATTCTAGCACCTTTCCTGTCCTCAGTTAGTTTTGCAGAATTGGTTATATTAGACCTGTTTCCACATTCATGGATATCAAATGTTGCTGAAATTCAGTATTAATCGTATCAGGGATTAGGGGAAGGAGGGGGTTTTCGTTTTTTTTTTTAATTTATTTATTTATTTTATTTCTCTCCTTTTCTTTCTCTTTTCCCGTTTTTTTTTTTTTTTCTTCTTTTTATTATTTCTTTCTGAGCTTCCTCTCAGCAATTTGCTGTCAGGAGCCAGTTACAAAAATGCAGAGAAATCATTGTCATATGCTGGGTTATTATATCTGTTAAATTATTTTTGTAGTTATGCTTAAATATGACAACAAAAGTGATCTTTGTTAATTGTATTTATCGGCCATGAATAAAGATATATATAAAAAAACAAAAACAAATACGCCCATATCCTACACTAGTGAGAGCTAAATGTGGATTGGTGCTTGCACACATTTGTCTCTTGTGATTGGCTAACTAGATGTGTTAGTACACGTGTTAGTAGTTAGCAATGCTGTTCCTTCATCAAAGTATAACAACATAATGAAGTAAATTTGATAATAGAAGTAAATGGAACATTGTTTAAACTTGTATGTTCTATCCAAATCATGAAATAAATTGTTGGGGTTTCCTGTCCCTTTAATGGAAGTAATCTGGAAAGTTGTTTAAAATTGCACTCTCTATTTGAATCGTGGAGGTTTCATTTTGATGTGTGTCCCTTTAAGTACCTGTTTTCAGGATAAAAATGTGTTCAGCTTGCTCCCAGTAGTGCATTGCTAGGAACAAAGTAAATTTGATAATAGAAGTAAAATTGAAAGTTGTTTAAAATTGCATGCTCTGCCTGAATCATCATATCCTTTTAACTAGTTATGCTACCTTCTTATAATGGATTTAAAGTACTAACTGTACTAAAACTGTAAAGTGTGAATCCACTCCATTACAGCATTGTATCTGCAACACGATTACACCTTCATTCCTGGGTTTTTATAGGGGATGTGCTTTCGTGCACGGTAAGTACAAACACGGTCACAACAGGACGTTTATAAGTGCTTTCTCCTACATTATCAAACACGTTCACGAAGGTATGTCCCTCTTCTGTCAGATCATGTGCAATATTGCTCATTTCTTCATAGTATCCTTACTCAAAGACCCCGTAAAACACATTTTCAGAATTGTATGAGCTTGAGCCAAGAAGATAGGTGGACATAGAGGGCTCAATATCCAACATTCACTGGATCAGACATGGAAAACCTTTGCTGATACTCACAGGGTCTGCCCTCAGGGAATTCTGTAAAAACTGGCTAGTTGGGTGATGTCTCCCATACAAAGTAATAGAGCTTGCTGGAAAGGGAAACTCACTGAGTGAAGTTAGTCGGTAGCAGGGGGGGGCACTTTAAAAAAAAGAAACACACAATGCAGCCAATCCGATTACTCTGCTTTCAGCTTCAAGTGTTTACAATTATCACTATTTTCACAAGTGTTTACAGTTATCACTATTTTCACAAGTGTTTACAGTTATCACTATTTTCACAAGTGTTTACAGTTATCACTATTTTCACAAGTGTTTTTCTATTAGGTTAAAAAGTGTTTTTTGACACAATTTTGACACCTTTTTAGTTTTCAAGATAAATCGGCAAGATCTGCATATAGAGAATTTCGCTACACCCATGGAATGCCCTGTTCAGCTCACTAGCAGAGACCCCAGGTAAACTCATTTCACAAAAAGGGAAACACTACAATTTATATTCTGTATGGTAAGTATAGTAAGTATGAATTTCACTGTGTTTTCTTGCATGAGCAGTGTAGAATCATTAGAATTTCTGCAAATTTTAATATGAATTTGAACTTTTCCATAAAATACATTTTTTTTGCATAGCTATTTCATTACAAATGTAAATGTTATTTAAATGTGGCATGAAAAACAAAAATATTATTGCATGATTCATATATACAGTTTCAAACAACTTTCCAATTTACTTCTATGATTCAATTTGCCTTGTTCGCTTGGTATTCTTTGTTGAAAAGCATGCTTCAGCAGGTTGAGGAGCTGGGAGCTAGCTGCTAATTGGTGGCTGCACATATATGCCTTTTATCATTGGCTTAGCAATGTGTTCAGAGAGCTTCTAGTAGTGCATTTCTTTTTCAATATAGGATACCAAGAGAATGAAGCAAAATTGATAATTGAAGTAAATTGCAGACTTGTTTAAAAGGATATGCTCTATCTGAATCATGGAAGAAAAAGTTTAGGGTTTCCTGTCCATTTTAATGACCATTAAATACAGTAGAATTACATCATTAACAAGTGCAAAATAAAAAGACAATATAAGGACACTTACTTTAAATTTCAAATATTTTTTTTCTGCCAAATTTATTTTCCTCCATTTGCCGGCCTTCTGTATCATGTGACAGCTCTCAGCCAATCACAGACTAATATACGTATACACTGTGCACATGCTCAGTAGGAGCTGATGCCTCATATAGTATGTTTATAAAAAGACTGTGCACAAATTGATAATAGAAGTAAATTGGAAAGTGTCTTTAAATTGCATGCCCTTTCTGAATCATTATACGTTAATTTTGACTTTAGTGTCCCTTTTAAAAAAAATTTGCTTGTTTTTGTTTCAATATTTTATTTATTTATTTTATAGGATTTTGAAATTAGAATTTTACTTGAGCAATATTGTAATTCCTGCATCTCCTTCACATACTTAAAGGGACACACCTCCCCCAAACGTTTTCTTTCATGATTCATATAGACCATATCAGTTTAATTTTCCAATTACTTCTCTTTGTTGAAGGGGCAGCGATGCACTACTGTTTGCTCCCTGAACACATCATGTGAGCAAATAACAAATGGCATATATGTGCGTCCACCATTTAGCAGCTAGCTCCCAGTATGTGCATTGATCCCCCTTAGCCTATCTAGGTATGGTCTTCAACAAAGGATAACAAGTGAGCAAATTTCATTAGATAATTTAAATACATTTGAAAGTTATTTAAAATCGCATGCTCTATCTGAGTCATAAAGTTTAAATGTTTCTTTACTGTGCAGGGACCTTTGCATGGTACACTGTTTTCAAAGTAAAAACTACTTAAGAGAATTCCAACAAGGCCTTCATAATTCATACAGAATCTCACAAGCCAAGAGAACGTTACATAAAAAAACCCATATTCTAAAAAATATTGACAAACATTTGAAGTAGAAAACGCTGCATTTAAAATCCATAATAAAGTGTTAATGTTCCATTATGTTGTAAAAAAAATATTAAAGTGCTTTTATAATCCCATTTCTTTCATTTTCCTTTCCTGCCCAAGCTAAATTAGCTGACCAATAGTACAACTGTATATGGGATCTTCTGTACCATTTATGCTATTAACTATACATTTGCTTTCATTTAAGGATATAAGTAGGTAATAGTTTTCACAAAACAAGAACATATATCAGAGAAACTGACACTGGGAAAGGAAACAAGTTATTAAGGGCATACAACTGCACATTTGAATCATATATATATATTTTTACTGTGGATGACAAGTTAAACTAGATAGCTATAAATTTGTAAGGCTTCAGCAACCATCTTATATATGTGTTAAAACTTAGAAATAGTAAATTGGACAGCAGACGAAGTATACGTGGAACTTTATGAAACATCACAATATATCGCAGTTTGTTTTCCAAGATTGGTTTTAGTTACTAAGCATCATAATATTATTTCCACATATACAACATTACAGTGCCGGGATTCACTAAGGTCAGAAATACCACACAACCTGAGACAAGATGCATTCACTAAACAGTGAGCTCAGTGTCATTTTGAATTCACTAAAACATGAAAAGACTTTTGAGAAAACCAATGTATCATCCATGGCAAGTAAAACATTTCAGTTTAAAAGAAAGAATATTGAAAATTGATTTCAACCACAGATTATGCACTACTTAAATTTAGCTAAACACATTTATTTTTTGAGCCTGTGACAAGATGTGTGTAGCACTCAGGTATGGTTTTTAAAAAAAAAAAAAAAAAAAAGGATACTAAGAGAACAAAGTAAATTTGATAATCAGCTTGATAAATTGCCCCCTTAGCGTATTGTCTCATATGTACTTCCTGTCATGCTCATTGGTTGGTTTTTACATCTTGTTTAACTGTTGAGCAATTGTAGGATGAGCAAAACTAATTCTGGCATATTCATTTAAATGTCTCTTCAATTCTAACATATTATACAAGCCATATGAAAGATGAATTTAGGAGTTAGAGTCAGAATCTACTAATTATAATTCATCAAAATCTGCTAGAGTAGAATATTGCATTATAAGAACCCGGCCATAATAAAAAAAATTGCAATACATAATAAATTAAACAATATAAAGAGACAACTTGCTTTGCACATGCCCTTTGATATTCTCATTAAGGGTTCTTATAATTTTTGAATAAATTAACTAAATTGGCTGAAGTGGGTTGGTCCAGTATTTAAAAGTTATTTGGTTGTAAAACATTATTTTTTTAAGTGAGCAAAAAGTGCTGCAATAGTTTTCATGAAAGAACCACATATATATCTGGTTGGCTTACTAGATCTCTTGAGATTATGGTGGAACAGAACTACCGCAGGAGACAACTTGAGGCAGGAAAAAAAATGGTGACCACAGAGCCTGTGCCACCACCACCTCTGTAGCACGCATCCAGCTTATCTACAAATACACAATGGTCCTTTACTTGTTCCCAATGCCACTAATGTAGAACTTTAATATACAATTCTATCAGGCTAATGCAATGGACCAATCTAGTAATGCGGAGGCCACAGTCCCAATCCCCTCGATCAATAGCCAAATTATTAATTGCTATCCCAAACTTCAATAGCTTTTGTTTTTTTAAATTACTTTTTAATGTTTAACTACTTAATGGCAACCAGTTTACAAAATACAGTTACAGAAGGGAATTACAAGCTTTAAAGGGACAGTCTACACCATACACTCTGTGGCCCTCTCTGCACTGGAGATCGGTGGCTTACTTTGTTGGTGGGTGGGAGCCGGACCGGGAGGCGGGTGGCGGCCATCGATGGCCCTGGTTATGTGAAGGGGGGCAGGATCGTGGGTGGGGGTGGCTGGGGGCGCGCACGGGCGCGCGCGTGCACAGGAAGGTGGGGGCGGGCGCGTGCACGGGGAGGGAGCGGGTGGGAACCGCTACACTACAGAAAATTTTGAAAAGAAAAAATGTTAAAAAAATTTAAAATATATATATAAAAAAAAATGATCAGCAAGGTGGTGGGGGTTTGTCTGTGTGGGGGTGGGGAAGCTACACTACAGAAAAAAACAAAAAAAGCACTTTTTATTGCAAACTGGGTACTGGCAGACAGCTGCCAGTACCCAAGATGGCCCCCAATAAGGCAGAGGGGAGGGTTAGAGAGCGGTTTTGGGGGGGGATCAGGGAGGTTGGGGGCTAAGGGGGGGATCCTACACAGTAGCATATGTAAATATGCTAAAAAAAAATATTTTTTTTAAAAAAAAACCTTTTATTTTAGTACTGGCAGACTTTCTGCCAGTACTTAAGATGGCGGGGACAATTGTGGGGTGGGGGAGGGAAGGGAGCTGTTTGGGAGGGATCAGGGGTGGGATGTGTCAGATGGGAGGCTGATCTCTACACTAAAGCTAAAATTAACCCTGCAAGCTCCCTACAAACTCCCTAATTAACCCCTTCACTGCTAGCCATAATACACGTGTGAGGCGCAGCAGGATTTAGCGGCCTTCTAATTACCAGAAAGCAACGCCAAAGTCATATATGTCTGCTATTTCTGAACAAAGGGGATCCCAGACAAGCAATTTACAACAATTTGTGCCATAATTGCACAAGCTGTTTGTAAATCATTTCAGTGAGAAACCTAAAATTGTGAAAAATTTTACTTTTTTTTTAATTTGATCGCATTTGGCGGTGAAATGGTGGCATGAAATATACCAAAATGTGCCTAGATCAATACTTGGGGTTGTCTACTAGACTACACTAAAGCTAAAATTAACCCTACAAGCTCCCTAAAAGCTCCCTAATTAACCCCTTAACTGCTGGGCATAATACACTTGTGGTGCGCAGTGGCATTTAGCGGCCTTCTAATTACCAAAAAGCAATGCCAAAGCCATATATGTCTGCTATTTCTGAACAAATGGGATCCCAGAGAAGAATTTACAACCACTTATGCCATAATTGCACAAGTTGTTTGTAAATAATTTCAGTGAGAAACCGAAAGTTTGTGAAAAAATTTGTGAAAAAGTGAACGATTTTTTGTATTTGATCGCATTTGGCGGTGAAATGGTGGTATGAAATATACCAAAATTGGCCTAGATCAATACTTTGGGATGTCTACTAAAAAAAAATATATACATGTCAATGGATATTCAGAGATTCCTGAAAGATATTAGTGTTCTAATGTAACTAGCGCTAATTTTGGAAAAAAATGGTTTGGAAATTGCAAAGTGCTACTTGTATTTATGGCCCTATAACTTGCAAAAAAAGCAAAGAACATGTAAACATTGGGTATTTCTAAACTCAGGACAAAATTTAGAAACTATTTAGCATGGGTGTTTTTTGGTGGTTTTAGATATGTAACAGATTTTGGGGGTCAAAGTAAGAAAAAGTGTGTTTTTTTCCATTTTTCCTCATATTTTATCATTTTGTTATAGTAAATTATATGATATGATGAAAATAATGGTATCTTTAGAAAGTCCATTTAATGGCGAGAAAAACGGTATATAATATGTGTGGGAACAGTAAATGAGTAAGAGGAAAATTACAGCTAAACACAAACACCGCAAAAATGTAAAAATAGCCTTGGTCCCAAACGGACAGAAAATGGAAAAGTGCTGTGGTCATTAAGGGGTTAAAAAGATAGATTAATCCCTTTATTACCCATTCCCCAGTTTTGCATAACCAACACAGTTATATTAATATTTGTTTTACCTCTGTGATTACCTTGTATCTAAGCCTCTGCAGACTGCCCCTTTATTTTAGTGCTTTTGAAAGACATGTAGTTTAGCCAATCAGTGCAGACTCCTAAATAACTCCACAGTAGTGAGCACACTGTTTTATCTATTTGACACACATGAACTAGTACTGTCTAACTGTGAAAATTCAAAATGCTCTGAGCTAAGAGGCATTTTTTTAACGGTTTAGAAATCAGTTTGAGCCTAACTAGGTTTAACTTTTTAAAAATACCACCAAGGGAACAAAGCAAATGTAATGATAAAAGTTAATTGGAAAGTTGTTTAAAATGTAATGCCCTATCTGAATCATGAAAGTTAAATTTTGACTAGACTGTCTCTTTAAATGCTTTTGTAAATCAGTTTTGGAGTATGGTTAAATATGGTTGGGGTATGATTAAATACCAAAAATGGGGGGAGTGGGCTGCTTTGCCTTAAAATGCCTGGGCCTATTTTTGGTCCTAGTCCGGCCCTGGTGTGTGTGTGTGGGAATATATATACACTTAGAGCTAATATATGACATAACACTTATTTTTTGGTGCATTATTAAAAAGTTAGTTTTTATAATTAGTGCATGACTGTATAACTTAATGTGTCCTTCTTACTTATTAATCATTATCTATAGTATAACTTAGTACCTCTTCCATTACCGCCTTTCATAACAAGGTTTCTGGAGCCACCACTGGTAGTAGGTGGTAAGGGACCTCAAAGTTTTCTTCCATTATTGGCAACAATGGGAATAGACTTTTTCGCAAGATGTTCCTCTAAAGCAAGAAGGATATTAATTTCCATAAGAATGAAGTGGCTGCAAATTATGTCATCTTCTAAAATGCGATTTTAACAGTTTTCACACTGTAAATTTTAAAACTGCTAAGTGACAATGCTTAAAACTATCGGCAAAGGTTCCAAACCTCACTGTATATAACAAGGTTTGTTTGTGCAGAATATCTATTATTGTACAAAGTTCTACAAGCTGTATATATACATATATATATATATATATATATATATATATATATATGTGTGTGTGTGTTATGTCAGAAATCTTTTCCAAACATATTTACATGTCCATAAATTCCTTTTTTTTGTTCTAAACAATGTTGTCTTTCATATCTCTGTGTTTATTTATACCACTATATGTACAGTATATAGTGTAAATTTATTCTTATTATGAGCCGGTATAATTGCAAATATAGCATGTAAACATGGTATCATATGTATTTATTTGCAATCAATGGATATATTATGAGCTGGGCCAGTTTTCTATCTGTACCTGTGTAACCCCTCCTGATTGCAATCTAGTTTTAAAAATCACTCCTTCACAGGTGTTATAAAATGGGCTGGCATATAAGATGACATTTCTTACTGAAAAAAAAATTGAAGAGAAGGAAGAAATACACTGAAAATAGCATGACAGTAAAGAGGTGATTTTAATTTCTGCTGTATCTGAATCATGACAGTTTAAAGTTAGGTGGGCTAACCATTTGAGCTATTATCTTAAGATTATATTGGATCAAACATCAAATTGAATTTTATTACACTAGGTGTCCTAATGTCAGCATCAATGTTTATCTTTAATAATAATTTCACATATACATAGTTTCAAAATATAATACACAATGTAACAAATGGCACTTACAAGTTCTGATGAGTGATCAATGACACAAGTATCGAGCAATTTGATTCGTTAGTGATAGTTTAAAATGTGTATTTGAATCAGTTTGACTGATGTCATAAATCATTTGAATATGCATATTCCAATCAAAATTCACTAGTGTGTGGGTTGTTTAGGAGTTTGCGTCATAATTGGTGCGAAAAGTGTTGAGTCAAATATATTACATGGCTTAAACATGGTGCACATAGATTTTTCCAAAAAATAAAAAGGAAGTTAGCTATATTATGTTGTGTATTTATTTCATTTTTATCTCTATATCTATTAGTGCAACACGTTTGGGGCAAAACTTTGCACCAAATTTGTAGAAATATTGTCCCCTTGCTTTGTAATGAGAGACAAAGTTGTAAAATAATCCATAATCCATAAGTAGTAATGTATTTTCCATTTGTATCCCTATATGTACTAGTGCACCAAATGTGGAGCAATAATATTGTTTGATTTAGAAAGTGTATACAAATTAAATAAAGTTTCTAATTTACTTTTATTATGGCATATGCTTCATTCTCTTGCAGCATCAAACATAAGTTTTCTGTGTTTTCAGACTCCCATTGAGTTCTATGGCATCTGCGACCTTAAGGGTGGCGGATTGAAAACCAGATACGTTGAGTCGGAAAAGACGCAAGTGTAAATGTAGAATTTTTGATAACTTAGTGAAAGGTTCAAATAGTGTCGATTAGGAGGGCAAATTAACACAATTCCGCTCGAATACCACTGTTTCCGATCTGCATCGGATTGAGATCGCGGGATTGTATTTTACGTCACAAATTTCAACATTTGCCGATTTGATAACTACGGCAGATCAATCTCGCGACAAATACAACGTGGAATTCCGCATATTTTCAGTTGATGCTTTGATAAATAGGCCCCCATATATTCATATATACTGTTAAAATGCCATCTGTTGTTGTTTTATAATATATTGGATATCTGCAAAATAATAGAATTATTCTAAATTGTCTTGGAACATGCCAAAAATGTCCAGTTTTAACTTTATCAACACCCTTTGAATGCTGAGTTTGTTTTATCCATTTAGTTGCTGCAATAAACTGAAAAGCCCATGGTATTTAGGATTGCAATCACTGAAGCCATTGCTGTGCAAGCATCATATGGATGATTTTCTCTTTATCTGCTTGGATGTGATCAGAACGTTTCCTAGTATGGAAATGGTGTTATCGCTTGGAAAGTGCTCACTCAGAACATTAAAACACAGATTGAGAGACAAAAAAACATTGATAAATAGGATCAGAAATATTGGAATGGACCACTAAATAATAATCATGGCTTGCTGAAGTATACATTTTTTATAACTGCCTTAATTATCAATAACATCCATACATGATGATGCACTATTGCTGTGCTCTGCAAGCTCTGATTGGTATCTCAGACTGCAAATGGTAAAAGCAGTTGTCACGTTTCCATAGTTACGACAGAGAATACTTAACTCATTTTGCATTGTTTCCTGTAACTACAAACACATTTATACAATATGATTAGTCAGTGTTTTTAGCTTTTACGATAATGAATATAAAAGTAGTTTCCCAACTCAAAATTGGATTGTCTCTTTCAGAAAACAAAGAAAATATTTTCATTTGATTTGAGTTGGTGCTGTGTAAACATCAAAATAGCCCCCCTACCCCATCCTGGGAAACAGGGCTACTAAGAAAAAAAGGAGGATGAAAAGATTAACCTGTGTATCATCTACTCACATTCTAGACTGATCAATAGCTTCTACCCATTTTAAATATTGAGATTTAATATAAATACATTGGACACCTAACAAATCGAATGGCTCGATAGACTTAAACATTCAGTAGCAGAGGTCAAATACCATTATGGTAAAAGTGACTAATAAATCTAAGTGTATAGCTGCTGTTTTGTACACAATTAAGATGTATATTTGAAATAAATCACATGCATTTCTCTATATTCATTTATTATATAAAACATTTCAAGTAAGACATTAAAAGTACATTTCAGATCATAGTTCCACATTACTTTTTTGCATCAGATGAATATTTATGTCTTTATGTGGAGTCAGTCGTACATTGTGGTGCATCATAATCATATATCGCTGCCAAAAGAACTAGTTACAAAGGATATGCCAGAATGGTCAGCATTATGCTAAAACATCAATACCTTGGTAAACTAAGCACTATCAACAACCTTTATAGTTGATTACATTGTCAAAAATAACACAAATGATTCACATCATCAAATGGACTGTTTTTTAACTTAGCATTAGAACATCAACTCCCTTAACATACATACACAACATGCATACACATACATATAGTATATATAATGAAATGCATTAAGAAATGATAACATCAAAATAATCTCTTTTGTGCTCTCTCTCTCCCCTCTCTTTTGTGCTCTCTCTTTCCCCCTCTCTTTTGTGCTCTCTCTCTCCCCCTCTCTTTTGCACTCTCTCTCTCCCCCTCTCTTTTGTGCTCTCTCTCTCCCCTCTCTTTTGCGCTCTCTCTCTCCCCCTCTCTTTTGCGCTCTCTCTCTCCCCTCTCTTTTGCGCTCTCTTTCCCCCCTCTTGCGCTCTCTCTCTACCTCTCTCTTGTGCACTTACTCTCTCACCTCTCTTTTGCGCTCTCTCTCCCCTCTCTCTTTTGCGCTCTCTCTCCCCCTCTCTTTTGCGCTCTCTCTCTCCCCCTCTCTTTTGCGCTCTCTCGCTCCACCTCGCGGTAATGACGAGATTTATTAGATAATCTTGCCAGAGGGGAGAGGTTTAGCTCATCAGGCCCAGAGCATGGGATTTTAAACAACTTTCCAATGTACTTTTATTATTTATTTTGCTTTGCTCTCTTTGTATCCTTGGTTGAAAATCATACCTAGGTAGGCTCAAAAGCAGCAGTGCACTACTAGGAGCTAGCTGCTGATTGGTTGCTGCACATATATACCTCTTGTCATTGGCTCATCCTATGTGTTCAGTTAGCTCCCAGTAGTGCATTGCTGCTCCTTCAAAAAATGATACCAAGAGGATGAAGCAATTATGATAATAAAAGTAAATTGGTGTTTCAAACTGTATACGGTCTGAAACATGAAAAAGGGGGTTTTAATTTCCCTTTAACATATGACCATACCTATCTATCACCTAGATTACCAGTTTTGCGCTAAACAGGGTGCAAAATGAACGCAACAAAAGTTGCGTTATTTCCCCCCCATAGGGCTGCCATTAAAAGTTTCTGAAAAGCCTCCTTGTGCGTGCACAAAATCCAAGGGCTGCTTTTCCCCATAGACATCAATAGGGAGAGAGTGTTAGAAAAAAACTAACACCTGAAGTGTGGAATGGTGATCCCCGTAACGCAACCCCATTAATGTCTATGGGGAAAAGGTTCAGCTTAAACCTAACACCCTAATATGAACCCCAAGTCTAAACACCCCTAATCCACTGCCCCCAACATCGCCACAATCTAAATAAAGTTATTAATCCCTAATCTGCTGCCCCCGACATCGCCAAAATGAAATAAAGTAATTAACCCCTATTCCGCCACTCCCGACATTGCCACCACTATAATAAAGTTATTAACCCCTATTCCACTGATACCCGACATCACCGGCACAAAATAAAGTTATTAACCCCTAATCCTCTGGCGCCCCACATCTCCGCCACTAAATAAACCTATTAACCCAAAAACACCAGCCCCCCCCCAACATCGCAAAACACTAAATTAAACTATTAACCCCTAAACTTAACACCCCCTAACTTTAAATTAAAATTACAATATAACTATTTAAATAAATAAAAACTTACCTGTGGAATAAAAAATAGATAACATTAAACAATAAATTAACCTAACCTTACTATTCTAATAAAATGAAAAAACTATCAATTCAAATATCTAAATTACAAATTTATAAAAACCTAACAATACGATAAAAAAAAATCTAAATTATAACTAAAAAAAACCAAATCCTACAAAAAATTAAAAAATCTAATTTTGCCAAAAATAATAAACACTAAAATCAAGAAAAATAAAAAACACTCTACTACTACTAATAATAATAACAATATTAATAATAACAGAATCTAGCATTATTAACTACTAATTCTAGCAGAGCATCAGTTTTGAGAGTGTCATTGGCATTTCTTTTCTGTTCAATAAAATGCCATAATAAACTTGAATGGAAAAGAAACACCAGTAGCGGGACATAATCGTGTTTGTAAAGGGCTTCTTGGGCTAATTCTATCATTGCTGTGTTGACATGAGGCATGTTGCAGCTTTCATTTCAAAAATGTTACTTGTAATCTTTTAATCCCAAATCAGGTCAACATTTTATCAAGGTAATCTAGCATGAAGATTAATTGGGCTAGTTAAGACACACATGCACTGATAAGATCAGAGCTCTCATATCATTAAGTAGCATTACTTTGATAGGAGAGGCAACTTGCCATTGCTGTTTTAAATCATTACAGTTAGAGGAAGATTTACTGTAGTTTAATTTAAAAGCCAAAAAGTAATTATGTTTAATGTGAAGAGTTAATTTATGCTCTTTCCAATGTATACGATTATTTTGACATGCTATACTGTCACAAAAGATAGGTAAGAATGAATAAACCATTGTACTCATGTGAGTAATGCGGCTTTATATGTTGCTACAAGCCAAATAGTATAAAATACACAACCTTTTTTGTGATGTAAATAATTTTATAATACACAATATAGGTGAACGGAGTATAAGTGAGCTTTTGTCACATAGGTCTGAGTTTTTAGCGTAAGAAAATATACTTCACTAATTCTTGTGCAAATATAACAATAATTTGAATACATCTTTTAAACTATATTGAAACTGTGTAATTAGACTCAGAGAAAGGACTTATCTATATTCAGGCCCATTCAGGGATAGGTTACAAGTGGTGCGCAATATTGAATTGTCATGTGCGGGTATTACAAGTTGATAGTAAACGTGCACCGCCGAGCGCAATCTAAATTTGGGCTCGTCAGGTTAGTGCAGCTGAAGACCTTGTGTAAAGGGCTAGACTTGTGCAGCAGCAAATAATTAGTTTCAGACAAATCATTCATAACAAATATTTAAAAAAATTAGTTTTTCAGAATATTAATTTGCTGCACTATTCAGTATTTGTTTAGTTTAAAATAAAATGAATACTGACTATTCAGTAACATTTACATTAATTTTCATTAAAACGATTGTAACTACTGTTCCTTAGCTACAGATGAAAAAGTGTCACCTATAGTTTTCTACTTACCTATAGTGCGCAGGGGGAACCGCGCTAATCCTGGCCCTTCTTCCCTGAGCCTAGGGCCGCTGTTATAGAAAGGCTGAGCACAACAGATCCCAGAGCTTGCGCTAAATGACATTCTGCTTTCGTTAGTATTTATTCATTTTCTTTAAATTAGTTTGGATATTAGTTTTATCAAAACAAAACAAATACGTTATTATTAAACAAATGCACAGGTCTAATGTAAACCATGGATGGCGCCAGTTGAAATCCAAAAAAAGAAAAAAATTGGAAATATAAAAATATTGTATCATTTCTCTGATGTTACCCAAACTGATTTGGAGTTTTACTAGCTGATTGAAATAGCTTTGAAATAATATTAATATTTAGTAGCTTTTCAGTAACTCAGTGAGAATTCTAAAAAAGATCGGAACCCAGGCCAAACCACTAAACCACCATACCCTGCTGTTTGTATTTATGTTGCTTGGAGTACTGATACATTTTTATTGGACTAACAATGCCTTAAAAAAAAAGTATACACTTTCAAGAGTTTCCTTTCTTCCTCAGGTCAATCCTCAGGTGAAACCTGAGAAAGAGAAGAAACGTTGTCCTTTTTTAGACGTAGTCCAATGCAATATATCACAACTTACTGTTATGTGGTGCATGTATTTGTTAATAATCACATACAGCTTAAGAAATTATTATTTCCTTAGTAGGTCTTTGGCACTGGCAATAATTAGAGGCCTCTCTACTTTTGACTATTCCACCAATACATAGTTTCTAGAGATGCCTCTGATTATTCCCACTTCCACAATTTAGCCATATTAAAAAAAAACACAAATATAATAACTGTTCTATAAATAACAACATACTTTTAAAGCAAGTTATATGATCAATCCTTTAAAATTGCATACTAGTTTTATATACCACCCGTTGGCTTTCATACTTCCTGAACCAAGACCACGTAAAGTAATGAATAAAGTATTGCAAATATTGAATTTAATTGTTTTCCATTTATTGCATGACTTATTTATGTAATAAAATAACAACTCTAGATATTTGTGTAATAAAACCTTATGCAAGCAAACATAGGATCATGTGCTATGCTACATGAATTTACACCTTCTGAATTGATTATCTATTATTGAATTTCAAAATTTACCAGCAACAAATGAGTTAGGGTGGCCAACATTGAACAGGCGGTTAGTGAAAGAGATGACATGTATCTGCTAAAAGGAGATTGTTACACTGGACAAATGTCTTTCCTCTCAGCTTTCTAGATAAGGTAACCTATAGGGTAGTTTGAAATTCCTAGAGTTATTCTGGAAAGCATTAACTATCCCCATGGGTGGTGGGACAGAGTTCATGCCCTGTTCATCAAATACCCAAATGACATTCTACAGGGTCTGTGCTATTTATATGGATTGAAACAGCAATTCCTGTATTTATGCTTCTATCATAAATAAATTATGAGGATGCAAATGAGAAACAGATTTACTAAATATTTATTTCTCATTGGTATTGTGATCAAAACTCCTAACAACTGTGGTTTTGAATGTGTTACTGGACTCTAAGTTATTTATTTTGAAGATGTAGGTTAAAGTGAAAGTCAATCCTATATGCTAGGATTGACTATTGAAACAAATAAAGAGGACTTTCATTCATGAAGTAAAAAATACTTAGTGTAGAAAGTTCCATTATTTGTTTCAATCGATCACCGTTCTAAGCTGCTACAGCAGCCCACGGCTAAAAAAAATTCTTGCTAAGAGGTGACGTTTTCAATAACTGTGCAGTAAATCCGGTTTGCTTACCATGCGTAAATCCGGTTTGGCTATGTTCAGCAAAGGATCAGCTCTGTATTACTATTTCGGAGCTGATTTTGTGGGTGTTAAAGGGACAGTCTACATCAAAATTGTTGATGTAGACTGACCCATTCCCCAGCTTTGCAAAATCAACATTGTTATATAAATATACTTTATAACCTTTAAACCTATACATTACTGCCTGTTTCTACGCCACTACAGGCAGCCTCTTATCACACACTTTTTTATTAGCTTTTCACAACAGGATACTGCTAATTCATGTGAGTCATAGAGATAAAATCCTGCTTCCTCCTGTGGAGTTGTGCCTGACACTGCACTAGTTGGCTAAGTCAATAGATAATAAATAAATAGTCATGTGATAAGGGGGCTGTCTGCAGAGGTGCTTAAATACAAGGTAACTACAGAGTGATCAGTATATTAATATAAACGTAATTGTAATGCAAAACTGGGGAATAGGTAATAAAGGGATTATCTATATTTTTAAACAATATAAATTCTGGAGTAGACTGTCCCTTTATAAAAAGGTATAGCCAAGCTGCATTTTCCTTTAATGTTATTTCATTATTTTTAACTTGCTGACTAATAAACTGCATCTTTCTTAATTTCTAGTTCAAGAGTTACCTTTGTGATTTGCAATTTCCCGCATTTCTTCTCTTCCTTCTCACACTTTTCTATCTGATACTTGATTTACAACCACTTTGTGTAAATTTTCAAAACTGTGTATACTGGCAATTGTCTGTCTTCTCTGCGATTACACATTTACACCATCTCCCCTAATGACTGGAAGGCCACAAGAGCAGGAATTATCACCTTTGAACCCTTCCAGGCTCACATTCTTCACATCAATCAGAGGTGATATCTCCAGCAATGGTTCATTACTGGAAAACAACCTCTTCTCCTCAAAAGCACTGCCAAGAACTTAATGTTTATCAGTATAGTACATTTTCATGTGCATCACGTGTAAATTATTATTATTAATTTTATCAGCTATGTAGAGCACCAACAGATTCCGCAGCACTAAATACATGGGTCTAATATGCAAGGTGACAATTTTGGTAGTCAAAGGGATGAAGGGCCCTGTCAAGAGTTTCACTGTTGTAAATGAGCTCTCGTGAAGGTGATCTACATAGCAGTCAGGCTCATAGGCTTACATGTAATTAACCAGGTCTTTTCCATTTTAGCCCATGGTCACACCATAACCAAATAAGGTGCATGGAAATTTCTCCTAAGAGATAGTGAAGAGAATCTAGAGGCCTAGAAGGGGTAACAATCACAAAGCATTATTAGCACACTGCATACTTGTGAGTATTTGTATAACAAATTGATAAGAATCTCTTTTAGATTTGTGTAAAACAGTGAGTCTTTATTTTTTTAATACAGCTACAGTTTCATGGTAGATACAAGAAATCCAAATTAGATTTATCTTGAAAAACTAAAGGGTCATTTCACTGTAAAATATTTTTACTTATAAAAACAACCCATTTCAATGGGCTGAGCTTGCAGAAAGAGCAATAATCATTATCTTTTTTATATATACAGTCATACTGCCCAGTTTATCTTATTCTCGATAGACAAATAAGGGTACAGGAGAAAACAATTGAAAATCAAAGGGACATTATACACTAGATTTTTTTTTTTTTGCATAAATGTTTTGTAGATGATCCATTTATATAGCCCATACAGTTTTTTTTTTTTTTTTTTTTAAAGTATAGTTTTTCTTATTTTTAAATAACATTGCACTGATTTTCAGACTCCTAACCAAGCTCCAAAGTTTTAGGAGAATACTGATGTATACCTACTCCAGCTTGCTCCTGTTTGTGTAAAGGGTCTTTTCATATGCAGAGGAAGGGGGATGGGGAGTGTCTGCTCTTTTTGCTATAGAACCATTTGCAGTGGGTGTTCCAGCTAACCTTTTTAACAGAGCTAAACTGTAAGCTTCTAAGTAAGTTTTTAAACGGTTTTATACTGTATTTTTAGATCAGTATCTGTGCATATTATTCTTTATAGTAGAGTTTATTACATGCAGTTAAATAAAAAAATGGTATACTGTCCCTTTAACATAGAAACATAGAAACATAGATATTGACGGCAGATAAGAGCCATAGGCCCAGCAAGTCTGCCCGACCTTACCTAACAGTATAAACTTATCTAGTTCGTAGGATAGCCTTATGCTTGTCCCATGCATTTTTAAAGTCCCCCAAAGTGTTTGTTGCTACTACCTCTTGAGGAAGTTTATTCCATAAATCAATCACTCTTTCTGTAAAGAAGCACTTCCTCAAATTACTCCTGAATCTACTACCCTTTAGCTTGAGCTCATAACCCCTTGTTCTTGAATTTTCCATTTTATGTAAAATACCCACAGCCTCAGTTTTACTAAACCCTTTAATGTACTTGAAACTTGCTATCATATCACCTCTTTCCCTTCCCACATTTTAGTATCTGTCATTTCCACTCCCACTGGGATGCTGATGATTCTTGTTTACATAGCTTTTTTAGAGAATACAGCAGTATCCACATTCTCAGTATAGGTGGTGGTCTAACTGACCAAGGGCTTGATTACAAGTGGTGTGGTATTAAGTGCTTTCACTTGCACGCAAATGCTGCCAGTAGTAAACTTATAACACGCTTGGTATAGCGTGCATATTACAAGTTGAAAGCAGATGGTAACTTAAGGACTTCAGATATAGCGACCACACCAACTTCTCCCCATAGGCTTTAATGGAGACATAAAGTTAAAACAAGACTAACACTAACATCTATCGCTACCTAACCTGACCTTGTTTAACCAAGTGCTCTTTAGCCAGCGTGAGTTAGCAATATTTTACATTCCAATGTTCTTCACATAAAAAAAATCTTTTGTTTTTTTTTAAATATACAGTATATCTATACCTTTATTTATATATAGGTTTATGTATAGATATATATATATATATTTTACAAAAAAGTATTGATATATATTTTACAAAAAAAAAATATATATATATATATATATATATATATATTTATATATACATGTATATTACTTTCTAGTACAATATACAGGTGAAACTCGAAAAATTAGAATATTGTGCAAAAGTTCATTTATTTCACTAATGCAACTTAAAAGGTGAAACTAATATATGAGATAGACTCATTACATGCAAAGCAACATAGTTCAAGCCGTGATTGGTCATAATTGTGATGATTATGGCTTACAGCTCATGAAAACCCCAAATCCACAATCTCAGAAAATTAGAATATTGTGAAAAGGTGCAATAATCTAGGCTCAAAGTGTCTAGGCTTCTCCCCATAGGCTTTAATGGAGACATAAAGGTGCAATAATCTAGGCTTCTCCCCATAGGCTTTAATGGAGACATAAAGTTAAAACAAGACTAACACTAACATCTATCGCTACCTAACCTGACCTTGTTTAACCAAGTGCTCTTTAGCCAGCGTGAGTTAGCAATATTTTACATTCCAATGTTCTTCACATAAAAAAAATCTTTTGTTTTTTTTTAAATATACAGTATATCTATACCTTTATTTATATATAGGTTTATGTATAGATATATATATATATATTTTACAAAAAAGTATTGATATATATTTTACAAAAAAAAAATATATATATATATATATATATATATATATTTATATATACATGTATATTACTTTCTAGTACAATATACAGGTGAAACTCGAAAAATTAGAATATTGTGCAAAAGTTCATTTATTTCACTAATGCAACTTAAAAGGTGAAACTAATATATGAGATAGACTCATTACATGCAAAGCAACATAGTTCAAGCCGTGATTGGTCATAATTGTGATGATTATGGCTTACAGCTCATGAAAACCCCAAATCCACAATCTCAGAAAATTAGAATATTGTGAAAAGGTGCAATAATCTAGGCCCTTCAAAGTTCACATTTAGTAATACAGGCTTAGTGAGCAGCATAGGGTTTTTTTATTTTGTAGTACTACTTGGTTTATTTTTCTAGGAATTTAACAACCCCCCAGACCCCTGGTGACATCACCGGTGATACACGTTTAGGGGAATCATGGAAGTGCAGACATGCAGGATTTTTGGCATGGATCTTGCTTTACTTCAGGCAGGATAGCATTTTGGTTGTAATCTTCCTGCATTATGGAATAGCGTAGCCTCTTAAACAGCTTTAGCAGGTATATGTTTCGCTTTGTCTTAATCGATCATGTCCCACCTTTGAAATGGGGTAGTGATATTAACAAGATTCTCCTCCAGATTGAAGCGAAATGGACATATCGATTGAATACTATGCAGCCACACGGATTGAACTCTATGCTTGATTGGCACTGTTTTCTTTAATGAGCCTGTCCATATGATCCTTTTTTTTGAGAGTCCACGAGCCATTTGTTCATTTATTTTATTTTCATTGATTGTTATTATTTTTATTTTATTTTTATTTTCATTTTTATTTTTATTTGTATTTTTAATTTTATTTATTATACATTTTTATTTTTATTATTGGTTTTCAGTAGTTTTTCAGTATTACTCTCAGTATTATTTACAGTTTTTCCATGTATGCAATCTATTGACATGCCATAGTAGTCAATTGTTTGCACATATGTTCAGTTGGCTTATTGAACTTGTATATGTTTGTGTTCATCTATATGCCCAGTTGGACACATCTATTCTCATGATGTTTCCCGATCTGCTTAACTTTTGCCCATGATCTACTTTTGGTTTTACAGTGACAGCACATGACTAGTCGGAATATGACGTGCAGTGAGGTCAGAGGCTGGTGAGGCACTAGATATGATACGCCAGAGAAACACATGTACAGAGGGCCGCAAGTACCCCCAACAGGGCAGGTTTAAATTATAGCTGAACCAGTGCACAGGTGACATAATCAGGTGATGGGTGAGAGCAAGTTAGTAACCATTGAGTTACTGGTCAGCTGATTACTTCAGTTGTGCACTGATTCAGCTATAATGAAAACCTGGCCTGTTGGGGGTACTTGAGGACCATTGTTGAGAAACACTGCACTAAAGCACCAGCTCATGTATTGATTACCTGGAGAATAAAGCACACATACTCTGCTCACTGACACCCACACACACTCTGCTCACATACACACTCACACAATTCTGTGGCACAGTACCAGTTACTAAGCAATTAGAATTATCCACAATCTCTTCTCTACTCACTACTGTATTGTAAAAATAGAAATAATTTACCATACAAGTTTTACACAAAGGACAAGTTATCAATACTGCCAACACAGCTGCTGCAATATGGGGTTCAAGAAACGCATGTGCACATCCCACTTAGGTATGCTCTTCAACAAAGGACACCAAAGGATACCAAAAGAATGAAGTACATAATAATAAAAGTAAAATAGAAAGTTGTTTTTTTTTGTGTGCAATTTCTATCTGAATGATGGAAATGTAATTATGACTTTCATGTTCCTTTCAAAAACTAATTTGATTTGCTGACGTGGGGCCAGTAACAGTTGATGCTAATTCTCAAAATATAAATAACTCGAAAAGTCTATTAAAATAGCATGCTCTACCTCAATCATGAAAGTTTAATTTTAAATGTCTGCCTTTGACTATGTGTTTAACCAGTTACTTTACAGTGGCATTATTTCTAAAAACATTTAACTGCAATAATTACATATATTTTTAAATGACTCATCTCCTTTTTATTAATATAAACTTGTATAAAAGCAGCACATATTAAAAACACAATGCAACAGCTTTCAATTGATTTGTGAATTACAAGTTAACAGCAGTCTTTAAATAAATGGAGACACAGAGAAAAATAAAAATAGATACTGCATCCTCTGACTGAACAGACATAACATATATGGAGTTTGTACCTAATTAAATCAAATAACCATGAAAAAGGGAGGCTTAGCAATATTCAATGTCAAAAACTTTAATTTAAATAATGTGGACACTGCACGCTTAACTTCAAACTCTGGGTTTTGAATTATGGATTTAAATTTGAATTGACCCTTTGACTTCCTGTCAGTATTGGGTTATGCTCACTTACTGTCCCCCTGTTAATGAGCTGTATCTGAACACAATCTGTGAATCACAAGAGATGTAGAATACTACTTTACTCTTCTGCTTGGTGTCATCTGTTCTTAGGTTACCTCAGCTTCCAGTTGTGTCACATGACCCTGCTCACTGCATCCTCCTTCTGATTAATCTATATATCCTTCACTTACTAGGAGGCATCAAGAGGGGTGCCTCCTATTGGTCCCAATTTTTGCTGCTAATATATTGACAGAACACAGGTGGCGCTGCAGCACAGCTTTTCCTTTGACCCATGTACTGCAATGGAGAGAAGCATTCCTGTACCTGCCTCTCCATAGCATTAAATGGGGGGGGGGGGGATATTTTATTTTTATTTTTTTTTATTTAAAATTTAATTAAGCTTTGGCCACATATGGCAGGGTAGGCACTGCCTCCTCTGCCTCCTATGAGTGCACGTCCCTGCTAGTGTTTGGTTATTTACCCAGTTGGGTATATGTGACGACGCATCTTGCGTCTCCCCTCTGGCTACACGCTTGTCACTATAGAATCAGCTGAGTGGCGTTGTAACCAGCGGCTTGTTCAGGGCTTTCAGTGTTAGGCATTGGTTTAGGATGTTCATGCTTTGATGCATGCCCGGTAATTAAGTGTTCTAAATTTGTTGTGGGTATGATGAGGCATTTTTTACTGTTTATTCCCTGATTACCAGTCCCTTACTCTCTCTTGTATGTTTGTGCGAGGGTGTATGCCAGGGGTTATATGATTCTCAGTTGACCAGTGTACGCTCATCTATCCACAACTGTCTATGCTTTGCTTTGCTTGCCTGATGTGCTGTTCACAGTGACAGCGTGCAATCAGCTGGATCAGCTCTCTGGCTGTTTACCAAGCTGGTTAAACGTGATGACGTATTGTGTACCTCCCCTTTGGTTACACGCTGCCATTGTGCAGCCTGTTGAGTGCCGTTTGTGTAGGGCTTGCAGTGTCAGAATATGCACTATGCGGTGTGAGTGTGGATGCTCGTTCTATTCAGCAATTTGTTCAAATCTGTGAAGGTATGATACGGTATGATTTATTAAAGGGACAGTCTAGGCCAAAATAAACTTTCATGATTCAGATAGAGCATGTAATTTTAAACAATTTTCCAATTTACTTTTATCACCAATTTTGCTTTGTTCTCTTGGTATTCTTAGTTGAAAGCTTAACCTAGGAGGTTCATATGCTAATTTCTTAGACCTTGAAGCCCACCTCTTTCAGGTTGCATTTTAACAGTTTTTCACCACTAGAGGGTGTTAGTTACCATATTTCATATAGATAACACTGTGCTCGTGCACGTGAAGTAATCTGGGAGCAGGCACTGATTGGCTAGACTGCAAGTCTGTCAAAAGAACTGAAAAAGGGGCAGTTTGCCGAGGCTTAGATACAAGATAATCACAGAGGTTAAAAGTATATTATTATAACTGTGTTGGTTATGCAAAACTGGGAAATGGGTAATAAAGGGATTATCTATCTTTTAAAACAATAAAAATTCTGGTGTAGGCTGTCCCTTTAATGCCCTCAGTTTAACAGTCCTCTGCATCGCAATTTGGTGTGAGGAGTTATTGCTACGCCTATGTTGTTTGAACAGACTCCTATAATTAATATCTATACATGTACATGCTTGTGCTAATTTATATAGGATTATACATTTTGTCCACAGCAATTTGTTGTTGTTTTTAATTTAATTTAATTTAATTTGTTCTTTTTTCTGTGTTAAGTGTCACTTGGGTTCTGACCTCCCTATTGGGTGAGCTCTGTGGGTGTGTATTATGCTGTTTATTCTGGTTGCTATGACTACCAGTTGGCGGGTTTTTTTTGGTTCTAGGGGGTGGGGTTTTTGTTTGATTAGGTGTTTGTCTCTATAAATGGAAGAATTTCACTGTGTTTCTTTGTCTGAGGAAGGGGATACGGTCCCCAAAACGTCACAAATAAAGGCAAGTTTTAAAAGTCCAGTGAGTGCAAGCCATTTGTTTATTCCTATATATATATATATATATATATATATATATATATATATATATATATATATATATATATATATATATATATATATAAAGAAATATGTGTCTGCGCCTCTCTTTCGTGGAAATGTGATGTAAGGAATGTGGGGTCACAACTCCCCTATCCCCAAACACTTTCTTCCAGGGACCTCAATCAATATGAGGTAAGTAGTCACCATTCAAAGTAAACCTTCATAAAAGGCTACAATCTCCGGATCCACCAAATATTCAGTCAGGAGTACCGGAAGATGGATCAGTTGTGCTGAAAACTGAGGCAGTATATCAAATACTCCCCACTGTGTAACTTGGTATCTCGATGTACTTACTTCATCCGAGTTTTCGGCACTTAGTCCTCTGATTGCACTGGTGACGAAAAGGTAAGGTCTAATATCCGCTCGATAGCCCTTTCCAGTAAACTACTTTGTCATATACCTTATATTTTTAAACCCTTATACATTTTATTTTTAACATTTATGTGAATACATTTTATTAGATAATGTTTATATGACTGTAACTGTTTATTTTAATGTATTTATGTTATGTTTGGAGCAACTTTTTTTAACTCCTTCCAGCGAGGTCTTCAGTCGCACTAAACCCATGAGCGTGAAATGTGATTGCGATCATGCTGTGCATTTACTTTCAACTTGTAATATGAGCCAAAGCTAACATTAGATCATCACTTGTAATGTAGCCTTAATCAGCTATTTCAAATGGCATTAATAAAGGTAAAGAGCTATTTGCAAACAATTCAAAACACTCCAGCAGGTACAATGGATCATTGGGATCATATTAAAGGGGTTAATATTTTACAGTATAATGTCCCTTTAAGGGCCGGGGTGTATGATCAAATTAAGTAATTAGAAAGAAGAAAATCAGCATACAAGTGCCATTATTTAGCAATTGGAGCTAATAAGAGAAGAAGCTCTTTTGTAGCTAACGGGTCAGTGGTGTGCACAGTCGTATTATTTGAGAATGTGAATTGACTATTCAGCTGGAAATCCACAAGGTGTGTGATAGAAAGAGCTGAGATGTTCAGAGTAAGGGCAGTTTAGAGTGGTGAATATGTCTATATTGTATCTATCCTTTTTATGTTCCTGCAGGATTGTGGTGGAAGAAGAAATGCTGCACCTAGTGTAAGGTAGAAGTTAAAAATATGTGGGACTAAGAAGGAAAACGGAAATTAGAGAAGTGCGCAGAATCCACAGAAGTGATAAAGAGCAAGGAGCTCATCAATGCTGCAACCACAGTTTAAGATGCACTGATCAGACCGGTGTTCTAAAGTAATGTGTCTACCCGTAGGAATGTGTATACCTCCATCACTTCCGGTGACGTTTCTCAGCTGGTGGAGGTTTGTGGCGCTCACTGCGCCTGCGCTAGAGGCACAATCTCCTTACAACAGCTGAGCTGAATTGATGAGAATACGATAAATTAAGTGGCACGCGCACGTTACTTATAACTCTGGAGCTAATAATATTATAGACTTAATAAACTGTAATAGGCATCTCCCTTTTTGGTGAAATGGGTTAGTCCAGATCTGAGCATAGACTTGTGGTCTGCTGAGGATGAATATGTGATGGATAACCAGACAGATAAATATGTATGTGTAATGATCAGTACTCATTGTGCTGCAAATCCTTACTACACGTGCAAATATATAGATTTAGGTGACTATTGAAATCCTGGTGATCCATCAAACTGATGTTAGATACTGCTGTATAAAGTTTTCTAATAAATACAACACCCCCACCCCTCCTATGTATACAACTAATATGCACATTAAATCTGTATATTTGCACGTGTAGTAAGCATTTGCAGCACAATGAGTTTATTAAGTCTATAATATTATTAGCTCCAGAGTTATAAGTATTGTGCGCATGCCACATAATTGATCGTATTCTTATCAACTGTTGTAAGGAGTTTGTGCCTTTAGCGCATGCGCAGTGAGCACCACAAACCTCCACCAGCTGATGGTACGTCACCGGAAGTGACGTGGTAAACAAATTCCTATGGTAGACGGTTTAATTTAAGACACCGGCATGATAGACAAAAGAGCAGGATTGTGCAAGAGAGCTCTTGTGCAATATTATATTCCACCAGCTTCCTTGTCTGGGAACTTATCCCCCTATAGCATTTTAATTATCCATTTTATCCACTTGTCTTTTTAATTACCTCCAAGTTTGGCACACACTGCTCTCTAAGCACACACACTGTTTACAATTGAAATGCATTGTTGTGCCGGAATGCCCCTGAAATTTATTTCTGCATTTGGCTGCTGTTGAGCTCATTAAAGTGATCTTTTATGAATTATCTTGTCAATACATTAGCACAATGCAGTGCTCTATCAAAAGGGACCTTATATAACTTTTATCCCTGCTCTACTTCCTCACATATTAGTTTCCTTTTCATAAAATAAACTATGATTGTTCTCTAGAACTCTGTCTAAGGGGAAACAAAAACAAGATAATTATTTGTTAGTTACTTTTTTCCACAGAGAAATGGTGATGCAGTAAATGACACTATTGGGCCAATTTATCATACGCTGTCGGCATTTATCATTGCTGCTTGTGCAATGCCGCACATCACAACTGCTTGTGCAATGCCGCCCCCTGCAGATTCACAGCCAATCGGCCGCGAGCAGGGGGTATCAATCAGTTCGATCGTATAGGATCAGGCGGATTGCAGAGCGCAGCCTCAGAGGCAGCGGACCAGTTATGGAGCAGCGGTCTTTAGACCGCTGCTTCATAACTGCTGTTTCCGGCGAGCCTGAAGGCACGTGCGGAAACATGGGCATCGAGCTCCATTCAGAGCTTGATAATTAGGCCCCTATATATCTGTTCATGTCTTATATAGACAATGAATAACAACAGGTAAAAACCATTATATATGTTTGTTTGTTTTTTAAATAAATTACTGCCAAGTATATTTTTCATTTAGCTCTGCTTTCACAACCATAGTTTACAGATATGTATAAATTAAAGGAGTTCCATTGTCCCTTCTCTCTACATCCCAATCAATTAAAATGGGGTTATCCAAGCTCTGCATTAAGGGAACAACACAACTGTCATAGACAAATGTTTCTTGGAAACAAACTGATGAAATGTCTTAAAATATGTGTTTTTCAAATGCTAATAATGCAGATTAGTTTTATTCCAGATCAGCCATTAGCTCAGGTAAGAAAAAATAAATAAATGAGATAAAATGTAGCTGCTTTCACAATTACAGCAAGCATCAGGATGGAAGGACCAAAAGCCATTAGCTAAATCTCTAAACGTATCAGTTTCCTGCAGGACACCATCCAGGAAGCTAATGTCTGTGTCCCAAAGAACACTCTGTGTTTCCAGACATATGACGCTCAGTATGCAAAGTGTTCTTTACTGAACAAGGAAAAAGATTTATTTAGTAAGTTGCATTTTTCATTCTTCACTCAAACTGACAGGCTGCTTATTTTGTTCTCATGTATTATAGAGAAATAACTTTGATGCTAAGTTAAAAATAAATATATAATTAATAATGCCTCAAATAAATATAAAGTAACAGAGCATAATACATTTTAAATATAGCAAAAAAAATAACCTATATTGACCCAGATTACAAATAGAGCACTAAATATCGCTTTTGCAAAAGCAATATTTATGCTTCAATGAGTAATACCAGCGCACGCTAATGTGCTTGAATTCGTATGCAGGAAAACCTCGCACAGCAAAGGGGGTAAGTTGTGCAGCGATGGCAGCAAATTGTAAATATATATGTATTTGACTATATACATATATATTTACACAATATATGTATATGTATGTGTTATATGTATATGCACATATTAACACATAAATATATATGTATATAAGCATATACATATATATTTACTGGGAACACACAGTTCCCCATACACCGCAATGTAAAGGCACTCAGTGCTGTTATTTTTTCAAACACCCCACACCTGCTCCCTTTAGACCCCACAAACTACTTTTTGTAGTTATTCTATTAAAAAATAAATATGCTACTATCTTTATTTTTTAATAAACATAATCACAATTGATTTTGGGGAAATGTGTTGGATAATTATAAAATTAACCAGAGATCTGATCTCTGGTTAATTTTATAAGCACCAATTGTTGCTATGAGCTCACGGTAGCAATAACCAGCCACTTGTAATGGCTGGTTATTTATCGCGCTTCCACAAATGGGCAATTTTGCCCATTTGAGGGCGTGATAAAATTGCTCTCCACTTGTAATCTAGCCCTGAATATTTCATTCATAAAGTAAGCTGTCAATAAGGATGTCACTTTGTAGGATACATAAAGTATTGTAGGATTCAAGCAATTCAAATTCTAATGGTTCCCAGCAGTGTAATTTCACGTTAAATGCAGATCATTGGCTCTGTAATTCTTTGGTTGAAAAAAACATTGGAAAAAGCAGTAACGGCACCATTTTGATTAGTTCTGTGAACCATTCTTTTGGTTCATGACAAATAGAAATAAACCACAGCCAATCATTTCATCTTACACCAGTGACTAAGTTTTGAAAATAAAAAGATTTCCTGGAAAATTATTTAATTTATAAATGAATCTAGCCAAGTGTTACACCGACCTGTTTTATTTTTTGGCTTATGCATTAAAAGGGACATTAAAGTCAAAATTAATCTTTCATGATTCAGATAGAACCTGCACATTTTAAACAACTTTCCAATTTCTTCTATGATGAAACTTGCTTTGTACTCTTGGTATTCTTTGTTGAATAGTAAACCTAGGTAGGCTCAGGAGCTGTAGTTCAGGTATCCCACAAAAGTGCTTTACTTTTCTTGAACAAACTTACCTTACTTTTCAACAAAGGATATCGAGAGAACAAAGTAAATTTTATAATATAAGTAAATTGCAATGTAGTGCACAATTACATGCTCTGTCTGAATCCAGACACTTTAATTTTAACTTAACATTGCATAAGCATTTCTGGTGAAATGATTGTGCAATGCCGCCCCCTGCTCACTGGCGGCCAATCGGCCGCTAGCAGGGGCCATCAATCATCTTGATCGGATCAGGATGATTTCAGTCCGCCACCTACAACCGCTGCTTCTTAACTTCCATTTCAGGCGGGCCTGAAACGATGGGGCATTGATGCAGCATTCACTGCTCAATAAATCGACCCCTTAAACCACATACTTCTTGCATGTCAAATATTTATGTATTTGTCAATATAATAATAATTGTCTATATGATTAGTAGATCTCAATTTATTATTGACTCCCATGATATATCCCCCAAGCATGGTCTCAGCATAACAAAATAAACTTCATAAATGTAAATATTTATTGTTTGCTTGAGATAGATAATGTCCATGGCATGGATACCTGGAAGGGGGGTAAGGGGCAAATCTACCACATGGAAATTTACTCTTTATAAACAAGTGTAAGCATCTATTTTATGTACAGGTATACCCCGCTCATACAGCGGGTTAGGGACCGGAGCACCGCTGTAAAGTGAAAACCGCCTTAAAGTGAAACAAGGCGGTTTTAGTTTTCTTTTCACTTGCCAGTGTGTTTAAAAACTTGAAAACATGTTTGAACTAACTTATATTAGGTGTGCAATAGTGCTATGTTTAGTTTAAGATTAGCATAGCACAGTATTCAATTAGTATTCAATAAATACTGTAACTGTAAAATAGTGACAGTAGTAAAATTTGTTAGACTATAGCACTGAGACACTGAGACACAGATTGCACTGTAATGCTGTAATCAGAGTGAACTGTGCATAACAAAATGGTGCCAGTCACTTTTCTCACAATCTGACAATGATTACAGAACTATTTCAAAATCCTTGGAGGTTGAACTTTAGCTCCACAAAGCGCTGTATTAGCGAAGAGCCGTAAAGTGAAGCGCTGTAAAGTGAGGTATACCTGTATAGGTTTTAAGGGTTAGTATAATTTTAAACACCTGGGTAACATACAGATGAAAAATACATTCAAATGGTAGTATCAAAGGTCCCATATCCACATATTTGTACAACAGATTTCTTCAATAAATATATTTTTGTCAAAAAGTTAAATTTCATTATTTTGAATAATACTTCTCAGTGTAATACCATAAAACATAACTGTGGAATTATTAAATGTAACATTTACATTTTTACATTTTATTGCTTTGAATGCTGATTTTTTTTATTTATTTCATTTTTTTTTACATGCTCACTATGAATTTGCTGTATGACATTAATGTAACAATTAAAAAGAGAAATAACTGTTTTCAATTTAAAAGTTCATGAGAGTTGAAACATTTAGAGAAATATAACATCCAAATGTAGATTCTCATGGAATTGCACTACAAGTATATGACATTATAAAACATTCAATATCCTTAACAATTGTTTCATCTACAGTAAATATTGTTGCCTTCTGATAAAATACTTAAAATTCACAATGTGCTTTAAAGACTACTGATTGCAGCCTGTCTAAGGCCTAGATTTAGAGTTTGGCGGTAGCCGTCAAAACCAGCGTTAGAGGCTCCTAACGCTGGTTTTTACCGCCCGCTGGTATTTGGAGTCAGTCAGGAAAGGATCTAACGCTCACTTTCCAGCCGCGACTTTTCCATACCGCAGATATCCCTACGCCATTTGCGTATCCTATCTTTTCAATGGGATCTTTCTAACGCCGGTATTTAGAGTCTTGGCTGAAGTGAGCGTTAGAAATCTAACGACAAAACTCCAGCCGCAGAAAAAAGTCAGTAGTTAAGAGCTTTCTGGGCTAACGCCGGTTTATAAAGCTCTTAACTACTGTGCTCTAAAGTACACTAACACCCATAAACTACCTATGTACCCCTAAACCGAGGCCCCCCCACATCGCCGCCACTCTATTAAAATGTTTTAACCCCTAATCTGCCGCTCCGTACACCGCTGCCACCTACGTTATCCCTATGTACCCCTAATCTGCTGCCCCTAATACCGCTGACACCTACATAATATTTATTAACCCCTAATCTGCCGCCCCCAACGTCGCCGCCACCTACCTACACTTATTAACCCCTAATCTGCCGACCGGACCGCACCGCTACTATAATAAATGTATTAACCCCTAATCCGCCTCACTCCCGCCTCAATAACCCTATAATAAATAGTATTAACCCCTAATCTGCCCTCCCTAACATCGCCAACACCTAACTTCAAGCATTAACCCCTAATCTGCCGACCGGAGCTCACCGCTACTCTAATAAATTTTTTAACCCCTAAAGCTAATTCTAACCCTAACCCTAACACCCCCCTAAGTTAAATATAATTTTTATCTAACGAAATAAATTAACTCTTATTAAATAAATTATTCCTATTTAAAGCTAAATACTTACCTGTAAAATAAACCCGAATATAGCTACAATATAAATAATAATTATATTGTAGCTATTTTAGGATTAATATTTATTTTACAGACAACTTTGTATTTATTTTAACCAGGTACAATAGCTATTAAATAGTTAATAACTATTTAATAGCTACCTAGTTAAAATAATTACAAAATTACCTGTAAAATAAATCCTAACCTAAGTTACAATTAAACCTAACACTACACTATCAATAAATTAATTAAATAAAATACCTACAATTATCTACAATTAAACCTAACACTACACTATCAATAAATTAATTAAATACAATACCTACAAATACAATTTAATAAACTAACTAAAGTACAAAAATAAAAAAGAACTGTTACAAAAAATAAAAAAATATTTACAAACATTAGAAAAATATTACAACAATTTTAAACTAATTACACCTAGTCTAAGCCCCCTAATAAAATAACAAAGACCCCCAAAATAAAAAAATGCCCTACCCTATTCGAAAATGAAAATAGAAAAGCTCTTTTACCTTACCAGCCCTGAAAAGGGCCCTTTGCGGGGCATGCCCCAAAGAATTCAGCTCTTTTGCCTGTAAAAAAACAAACATACAATACCCCCCCCCAACATTACAACCCACCACCCACATACCCCTAATCTAACCCAAACCCCCCTTAAATAAACCTAACACTAAGCCCCTGAAGATCTCCCTACCTTGTCTTCACTACGCCGGGTTCACCGATCGATCCAGAAGAGCTCCTCCGATGTCTTGATCCAAGCCCAAGCGGGGGGCTGAAGATGTCCATGATCCGACTGAAGTCTTCATCCAAGTGGGAGCTGAAGAGGTCCATGATCAGGCTGAAGTCTTCATCCAAGCGGGAGCTGAAGAGGTCCATGATCGGGCTGAAGTCTTCTATCAAGCGGCATCTTCAATCTTCTTTCTTCCGGATCCATGTTCATCCCGCCGACGCGGAACATCCATCTTCACCGACGACTTCCCGACGAATGACGGTTCCTTTAAGGGACGTCATCCAAGATGGCGTCCCTCGAATTCCGATTGGCTGATAGGATTCTAGAAAGACAGCCTCTTATTACATGTTTTTTTTATTAGCTTTTCACAAAAAGAAACTGCTAATCCATGTGGGCCATATAGATAACATTGTGCTCTCTCCCGAGAAGTTGTGGCTGACACAGCACTAATTGGCTTAAATGCAAGTCAGTAGATAATAAATAAATAAATAAATAAATAAATAAATAAATACCCATGTGATCAGGGGGCTGTGAAAAGAGGCTTAGATACAAAATAATCACATAGATTAAAAGTATATTAATATAACAGTGTTGGTTATGCAAAACTGGTGAATGGTAATAAATCTATCTTTTTAAACAATAACAATTTTGGAGTTGACTGTCCCTTTAATTATCTGGTCCATTTCTAACTATGAGACTGCTAGTTAATTATTGTCCTATTTAAGTTGTTAAGAAAGCCAATAAATGGTTGAGTTCCAAGTTTTTGTACAATAAACTTCAATAGTTCAGAATCTAATTGTAATTACTATTCTTATGGAAAACCTAGGTGAAGAATCCTAAATGTTATTGTTTGGCAGAATTTATGCTGAATGTGTAACCATACATTATTTGATTTATTTATTTTTTTAGAAAAGGGTGAGTCACAGATTTCTGCTAACAACATATGGTACAAAAAATAATGCCAAACATCACCTGCATTTTACTGCTTAGTACAATACAGTGTATATTTGTATTTTCTAACGGCTAGATTTAGAGTTTTGTCGGTAAGGACCCGCGTAGCTAACGCCGGCTTTTTTCTGGCCGCACCATAAAAATAACTCTGGTATTGAGAGTCCATATAATGTCAGTGTTAGGCTCCAAAAAAGGAGCGTAGAGCATATTTAACGCAACTTCAACTCTCGATACCAGAGTTGCTTACGCAAGCGGCCAGCCTCAAAAACGTGCTCGTGCACGATTCCCCCATAGGAAACAACAGGGCTGTTTGAGCTGAAAAAAAACCTAACACCTGCAAAAAAGCCGCGTTCAGCTCCTAACGCAGCCCCATTGTTTGCTATGGGGAAACACTTCCTACGTCTGCACCTAACACCCTAACATGTACCCCGAGTCTAAACACCCCTAACCTTACACTTATTAACCCCTAATCTGCCGCCCCCGCTATCGCTGACACCTGCATATTATTATTAACCCCTAATCTGCCGCTCCGTAAACCTCCGCTACTTACATTATCCCTATGTACCACTAATCTGCTGCCCTAACATCGCCGACCCCTATATTATATTTATTAACCCCTAATCTGCCCCCCACAACGTCGCCTCCACCTGCCTACACTTATTAACCCCTAATCTGCTGACCGGACCGCACCGCTATTATTATAAAGTTATTAACCCCTAATCCGCCTCACTAACCCTATCATAAATAGTATTAACCCCTAATCTGCCCTCCCTAACATCGCCGACACCTAACTTCAATTATTAACCCCTAATCTGCCGACTGGAGCTCACCGCTATTCTAATAAATGTATTAACCCCTAAAGCTAAGTCTAACCCTAACACTAACACCCCCTAAGTTAAATATAATTTTAATCTAACGAAATTAATTAACTCTTATTAAATAAATTATTCCTATTTAAAGCTAAATACTTACCTGTAAAATAAATCCTAATATAGCTACAATATAAATTATATTTATATTATAGCTATTTTAGGATTTATATTTATTTTACAGGTAACTTTGTATTTATTTTAACCAGGTACAATAGCTATTAAATAGTTAAGAACTATTTAATAGCTAAAATAGTTAAAATAAATACAATTAAATAAACTAACTAAGGTACAAAAAATAAAAAAGAACTAAGTTACAAAAAATAAAAAAATATTTACAAACATTAGAAATATATTACAACAATTTTAAACTAATTACACCTACTCTAAGCCCCCTAATAAAATAACAAAGCCCCCCAAAATAAAAAAATGCCCTACCCTATTCTAAATTACTAAAGTTCAAAGCTCTTTGCCCCGCAAAGGGCCCTGTTCAGGGCTGGTAAGGTAAAAGAGCTTTGAACTTTATTAATTTAGAATAGGGTAGGGCATTTTTTTATTTTGGGGGGCTTTGTTATTTTATTAGGGGGCTTAGAGTAGGTGTAATTAGTTTAAAATTGTTGTAAGATTTTTCTTATGTTTGTAAATATTTTTTTATTTTTCGTAACTTAGTTCTTTTTTATTTTTTGTACTTTAGTTAGTTTATTTCATTGTAGTTATTTTTAGGTATTGTATTTAATTAATGTATTGATAGTGTAGTGTTAGGTTTAATTGTAGGTAATTGTAGGTATTTTATTTAATTAATTTAATGATAGTATAGTGTTAGGTTTAATTGTAACTTAGGTTAGGATTTATTTTACAGGTAATTTTGTAATTATTTTAACTATTTTAGCTATTAAATAGTTCTTAACTATTTAATAGCTATTATACCTGGTTAAAATAAATACAAAGTTACCTGTAAAATAAATATTAATCCTAAAATAGCTATAATATAATTATAATTTATATTGTAGCTATATTAGGATTTATTTTACAGGTAAGTATTTAGCTTTAAATAGGAATAATTTATTTAATAAGAGTTAATTTATTTCGTTAGATTTAAATTATATTTAAGTTAGGGGGGTGTTAGTGTTAGGGTTAGACTTAGCTTTAGGGGTTAATACATTTATTAGAATAGCGGTGAGCTCCAGTCGGCAGATTAGGGGTTAATGTTTGAAGTTAGGTGTCGGCGATGTTAGGGGTTAATACTATTTATTATAGGGTTAGTGAGGCGGATTAGGGGTTAATAACTTTATTATGATAGCGGTGCGGTCCGCTCGGCAGATTAGGGGTTAATAAGTGTAGGCAGGTGGAGGCGACGTTGTGGGGGGCAGATTAGGGGTTAATAAATATAATATAGGGGTCGGTGGTGTTAGGGGCAGCAGATTAGGGGTACATAGCTATAATGTAGGTGGCGGCTCTTTCCGGTCGGCAGATTATGGGTTAATTATTGTAGGTAGCTGGCTGCGACGTTGTGGGGGGCAGGTTAGGGGTTAATATTTATAGGGGTCGGCGGTGTTAGGGGCAGCAGATTAGGGGTACATAGGGATAACGTAGGTGGCGGTCGGCAGATTAGGGGTTAAAAAAATTAATCGAGTGGCGGCGATGTGGGGGGACCTCGGTTTAGGGGTACATAGGTAGTTTATGGGTGTTAGTGTACTTTAGAGTACAGTAGTTAAGAGCTTTATGAACCGGCGTTAGCCCAGAAAGCTCTTAACTACTGACTTTTTTCTGCGGCTGGAGTTTTGTCGTTAGATTTCTAACGCTCACTTCAGCCACGACTCTAAATACCGGAGTTAGAAAAATCCCATTGAAAAGATAGGAAACGCAATTGACGTAAGGGGATCTGCGGTATGGAAAAGTCGCGGCTAAAAAGTGGGCGTTAGACCCTTTTTTGAGTGACTCCAAATACCGGAGGTAGCCTAAAACCAGCGTTAGGAGCCTCTAACGCTGGTTTTCACGGCTACCGCCAAACTCCAAATCTAGGCCTAAGTGCTCTGGTGCAATCCCTTCCTGCATAATGTTTGAAGTTTCTGTTTTAAAGAGCATAATCAGAAACAAAGTAGATGTGTACATCACAGTGACTCCTGACACTTAGTTTATATTAGTATTTTGATGGATCCCAATTGTTCTGCACAGTTAATAGGTTATCATCACATTTATTTGCTAGAATGTTTATTTTTTCTGTTTCACTAAAGGTGTCATTTTACACTAAGACCATTGCTAAACAAATAATATTAGGGCTTTTTTTCTGTAAACACACCTTTGATGTGAGCAGGTCAGGCATGTAACTCATTAACCTTTTTCTGTGCTAATATAGTTAGTCTTGTTTATATATGTTCTGGGTGGATTTTTTTATATATTTATATATACTTTATATATTTATTTAAACAGGAAAGAAGAGGGTTTTGCGACTATCACAAGGGGATCAGAATCTCTTCAAAGATTTGGTGGCTTGGTCGCCTGCAAGTATCATGACCTTTTTCTGATCTGATTTATTTTTTATTTATTATATTTATTTCCTTTCTCTTTTTTGCTCTGATTTTATACATTAAAATTCTGATATTCTGTTATCACTCAATAGTGGCCAGTAGGCATAGCACTTACCAGAAGTACCTTAATCATGAGGTAAGTTGCCACATTTGTCTAAAATTCTGATATTACACTGAATGCTCATTATTATGTTAAATAAAAAATCTTACAAAGCCTTTGGTGTGTGTGTGTGTGTGTGTGTATATATATATATATATATATATATATAGAGAGAGAGAGAGAGAGAGAGAGAGAGAGAGAGAGATGTACAGGGGTCTAATAACTTCAGCAAGAATGAAAATAAACAGCCAATATGAAATCAGTTGTGATAGTCCAAATACAAGTAACAGTTCCTTTATAGGCTCTATAAAGCACACAATGATAAGGTGATAAAAACAAATGTGATAATGTTATGACTCAATAGTGGCTAGGGTTGCCACCCAGCCGGTATTTTACCGACACGGCCGGTATTTTTAAGGTTCATGTCAATGTAGAAAATAAAGAATAAATATTGAAAGGAAGCCCCTGTCAAAATGAAACTTCTTCTGAGTGTGATGAATAATAGTTATAAACAAATGAGCATTTAAAATCAATCCTATCAGCTTTAGTTTTTGAGTTATGCTGTTTAATTATTTATGCAAATTTATGTTAATTAGCATGGCCGGTATTTTCTTCCAAGAAAGGTGGCAACCCTAATAGTGGCCGGTAGGTATAGCACTTACTAGAAAGTACCTCAATCATATGAGGTAAGTTGCTGCATCTGACAGTGAAAGAGCCTCCGGTAATATTTTGTTTGCAGATCCAAATGGAAGGTAACATACATAGTAACATAGTAACATAGTAGATAAGGTTGAAAAAAGACTGAAGTCCATCGAGTTCAACCTATACAAATCTAAAATACTTACAAAAAGCTCCAGTTAAGCTTAAATAACCCCATTAAAATGTGACCCATTTAATACTAGCAATCATATCCATGAATTTTGTTTATATACAGAAATTTATCCAGACTATTTTTAAATGTATCTATGGTATTGGCATTCACTACCTCCTTTGGTAATGAGTTCCACAATTTTATTGCTCTTACAGTGAAAAAACGTTTCCGTTGCACCGTGTACCTGTTCTTCTCCTTTTAGAGTATGTTTTATTTGTGTTGAGAGAGAATCCTTTAGGAATTCCTCAGTTTGTCCAGCAATTAATAAAGCACTATGGATAAGTGCTAGTAAAGCAAGCTGGATCTCAACAGCGTCCAGCAGACCAGGCCACCTGGGCTTCACAGGCAATACGGATCCCTCTTAGTGCAGAGCTGGAGGGCCTCTTGTGCTTGGCAGACAGTCTGGGTTCCACTCAGTTGTAAGGGTTAAAAATAATCCCTATGAGTCTGAATCAATCTGAGGTTTTAGAGAGAAACCTATTTCTATAGCCCCTATTCAGTACCCACTGCTGCCGTAAGCAATACAGACAGGCAGTAAGAGATTTTAGTGTCTGACTCCTGAGTTATTATTTTAGATTTGTATACACACCAAAGGCTCTGTAAGATTTTGTATTTAACATAATTCTTTGTAAGTTATTTCAAATTAATATTCAGTGTTATGTCAGAATAATAAAAAAGAAATTCATTAAATAAATTAAAAATAAATAAAAGAAATAAGCCAGGGAGTGAAAAAAATGCTAATGCTTACAACCATGTGCATAACATCCAGGTGCAATGGGGGTGAAGTTGCTACAGCTGCTAAAGGTCAAAGAGAACTTCTGCAATTATATATATAAATACATGCTTACACATACATACTGGTCTAGATTATGAGTGAAGTACAATAAGTTGGATGTGTTCTCTTTTGCACAACCTTGCGCAACAAATAAAGTACAATCTGCTAATACAAGTAGATGGTCAAACACTTTTAACCGAAGCATTTTAATGTGGATAAAACATTTTTAGCCCACTTATAAGTTTAATGGGTAGTACAGGGAGTTCTATTAGTGGTGAGTTCAGAGTTGAGCCTGAGCACAATCCAAATTATCACTGTAAGATTTAGCATTTTTTTTAAGAACTGAATTAAACCAATATTATTTATATTATAGTACAGAACTAAATGAAGAACTACATTACCTGCACACCCTCTGATTAGCTCATCCTTGTCTTAGAGCATCATCAGCTCATTTTTGTGTGGATCCATACACAAGTCTTTTATACAAGGAATTGAGTGTGCCCACCCTATTCAACATGCTGATGTTAGTGTGTCCTACTTTATTGTTTTAGTGATAAAAATAACTTTGCAATATGAACTCAAAAATAGAAGTGTTATTAAATTGTGCTTGATTGATATTTTTTGCACTCCACTTTGCTATGAACATTTGGAATTTTTAAGGATTGGTAAGTAGAAATCATGTACTCACTGTTTCTTTTCTTTGTAAATTCTGTATCAACACAAACACTGGTGATTACTTTACACAATGCTTGTGTAATTATTATTATTAGCTTCTAAACATATTTCAGAGAAGTGATATATTTAATTTTTGCGCTGCCCTAGGCACTGGGAAATCTGCTGCCCGAGAAAACCTCATCTCCAATAAATTTAGCTCATGTTTGCTTCATATATTTCTCCCAAATTGAGGCCAGGGATAGAGGTAGCGGTCATGCTTTCCCACAAGGTACTAAGGAATCATTGATTTGTGAACAAAAATTAGAAATAAAAGATTTGGAGAGTGTAGGAGGCGTCATGGCATAGAACTAATACTCAAATTCTGCTGCTCTTCCCCCACAAATCCTGCCTAGTTTAGAGATCCCAACCAGATATTGCAGGATTGTCGCATTTTGGGAGGTCTGCTACCTGTTACTACCATTCAGGGCAAAAGTTATGATCTCCTGAGCAAAGCCAGGGGCTGCCTCTGCTCTGCCAACAGCTTGCCTTGAACTCACACACTGTGCTCAAACATGTCAATAGTACATACACATCACCTCCTAAGAAACACCTGTGCACCACTGCTTACAAGTCTCCCTCACGTCCCAGTCACCGAAAGCCTCCAGGGAGTTTTGGGATGTATGCTAGTTAGCCTCAGCCAAAAAGCACCAGATTCAAAGAAAAAGTAAAGTCAAAATTTAAAGTTCATGATTCAGATAGAGCATGCATTTTTGAAAATCTTTCCAATTTAGTCCTGTTATCTAATGTGCGTTGTTCTCTTGGTATCCTTTTTTGAAAACCATACTTAGTTAAGCTCAGGAGCAGAAATGCACTACTGGGAGCTAGCTGCCAATTGGTGGATGCACATATATGCCTATTGTTATGACTCACCACCAGCAGTGTTCAGCTGGCTCCTGGTAGTGCATTGCTGCGCCTTCCACAAAGGATACAAATATAATGAAGCAAATTTGATAATAGAAGTACATTGGAAAGTTGTTTAATATGTGTATGTTCCGTATAAATCATGAAATAAATATTCTGGGTTTCATGTTCCTTTTAAAAACGTATATAAGTTTTATAATGCGTATTATTATTATTTTATTATTATTATCATTTATTTGTATAGCGCCGCAAAATTCCGTAGCACTGGGTACAATTATAGGGGTATACAATGACAAGGATTTGTGATAAAATACAAAACATAACAAAACTAAACAAATCTAGCTCAGGAGGAAGAGGGCCCTGCTCCGGAGAGCTCACAGTCTACAGGTTTAGGGTGCAGAGACATATGGTTGGGGTAGCTTGTCACATCGGTTGTAGTTGCAGCAGTGAGTTAGGCAGTTCATGTATTAGTTTGGTTCGGATTTGGGATAGAGGAGAGATGGTAAGCCTCTCTGAATAGGGGGGTTTTCAAGGAGCGTCTGAAGCTATACAAGGTTGAAGACAATCTTATGGAGCGGGGTAGAGAGTTCCAGAGGACAGGAGCAGCACGTGCAAAGTCTTGGAGGCAGAAGTGGGACGTAGAGATTACACGAGTGGAAGACTTAGGTCTGAAGTTGATTGAAGAGGACGGGATGGGGAATATTTTGCGATGAGAGAGAAAATATAGTTGGGAGTTAGACTGTTGAGTGCTTTGTAAGTTAGGGTTAAAATTTTAAATTGTATTCTGGAGTGTATGGCGAGCCAGTGTAGAGATTGGCAGAGTGGAGCAGCTGATGTAGATTGGCAACTTAGGTGGATGAGTCTAGCAGAAGCATTCATAATCAATTGGAGGGTGGAGAGGCAGTGTTTTGGAAGGCCATTTAGGAGTAGATTGCAATAATCAATGCGTGACAAAATGAGGGAATGAATAAGTATTTTTGTAGTTTTTTGAGTAAGGAAGGGACGAATTCTGGAAATGTTGTGTAGGTGTGAACGGCAGGATTTGGTAAGTGCTTGTATATGTGGGTTGAATGTGAGTTCTGAGTCTAGTGTGACCCCAAGACAGCGGACCTGGGGTGAGGTGTTGAGAATAGAGTCTCCAACTGTCAGAGAAATGTCAGGTGTTGGATGTCTCAAAGAGGGGGGAATAAAAAGCAGCTCAGTTTTGTACAGATTGAGTTGGAGGTAGTGTGAAGATATCCAAGAGTAAATTGCAGAGAGGCAGTTAGAAATCTGGTTGAGTAAAGAGGGAGAGATATCAGGAGAGGAAAGGTAGATTTGGGCATTATCAGCATATAAGTGGTACTGGAATCCAAAGGAGGCTATACGTTTTCCAAGGACGGATGTATAGAGAGAGAAAATCAAGGGGCCCAAGACAGAGCCTTGCGGTACTCCAACTGAGAGAGGCAAAGGATCATAAGATATGTTGTTAAAGGAAACTGAGAACGAGCGGTTTGAGAGGTATATGGCAAACCAGGAGAGGGCTGTGTCTCGGATGCCAAATGAATGTAGTATTTTTAGGAGGAGAGGATGGTCGACTGTGTCAAAAAGCAACGGATAGGTCAAGAAGAATTAGTAAGGAGTAGTGGCCTTTTGCTTTAGCTGATAACAGGTCATTTGTTACTTTAGCAAGAGCGGTTTCTGTTGAGTGTTTAGGGAGGAAACCAGATTGTAGTGGATCAATAATGGAGTTAGTTGTGAGAAATTGAGTTAGCCGATTATAGACTAGTCGTTCCAATAATTTCTAAGCAAAGGGAAGTAAGGAGACTGGTCGATAGTTAGAGAAGGCATGGAGGGGTCAAGCAAGGGTTTTTCTTAGGAATGGTATGATTGACGCATGCTTGAATGTATCAGGAAATGTGCCAGCGGTGAGAGATTGGTTAAAGAGATGAGTTAGGGTAGGGGTTAGTAAAGCAGAGAGAGAAGGAAGAAGTTGTGAAGGAAAAGGGTCAAGTGGGCAGGTTGTGAGATGAGTACAGAGACTTCTTCCTCTGTTACAGGAGGGAAGAAGCATAGATTTTTGTTAATAGAAGGGGTGGATGGGATTTCTGGGTTTGAGGGGTGTGAGGTGCAGATATCTTTTCTAATGGTGTCAATTTTATTTTTGAAGTGATCAGCAATAATCTGAGCAGTGAGGTTGGTAGTGGGTGGGGGTGCAGGTGGACGTAGAAGGGAGTTAAAGGTTGAGAACAGCTTTCTGGGGTTGGATGCGTGAGATGACACAAGGGAGGAAAAATAGACTTGTTTGGCCAGGCTGAGCGCAGATTTGTAGGACTTAAGGATGAATTTATAATGCCAGAAATCAGCACAGGTGTGTGATTTCCTCCACTGCCGTTCAGCAGCCCGTGAACATCACTGAAGATATCTGGTCTGTTTGGTGTGCCACGGATGCCGTAGAGTGATTGATGTACGGCGAACAGTGGAGGGTGCAGCTTTGTCAAGTGTTGATTTTAGTGCCAAATTATACTGTAAAGCCACGAGGTTTGGGAAAGAGAGGGATGAAATGTCAAAGAGCAGAGGATTCAGTTGAGTGGAAAAATTCTGATATCCAAGTCATGTAAGGTAGCAGTTTCTTGGGGGCTTGCAAAGATGTAGCAGGTAGAGTAAGAGAGAAAGTTAGTAGATGGTAGTCAGAGAGAGGAAAGGGGAAGTTAAGGAAGTTAGAAACGGCACAGAGATTAGTGAAGACCAGGTCTATGGAGTTGCCTTCAGAGTGGGTTGGAGATGTTGTCCACTGAAACAGGCCAAAACAGGTGGTAAGGGATAGAAGTTTAGAGGCAGCAGGCATGTTAGGTTTATCAACTGGTATGTTGAAATCCCCTAAGATGAGAAAAGGGACATTAGAAAAGAGAAAATGTGGAAGCCAGACTTTAAAGTGGTCCAGAAATTGTGATGCTGGGCCAGGGGACCGATAGATAACTGTCACACGAAGAGCTAGAGGGTAGAAGAGGTGAAAAGCATGAACTTCAAAAGATGAGAAGGAAAGAGAGGGGGATGAAGTAATGCAGTGAATGGTACTGTGTGGAGAGAGGAGAATTCCTACTGCCCCTCCTTGTTTGTCTCCTGGCCTGGGAGTGTGACTGAAGTGTAGGCCACCATAGGACAGAGAGGCTACAGCAGTTGTGTTAGAGGAGGAAAGCCAAGTTTCAGTGAGGGCTAACAGGTTAAGTGAACGTGAAATAAGTAGGTTGTGAATAGATGTAAGCTTATTGCATACAGAGTGTGCATTCCAAAGGGCACAGGAGATTTGGGGTGTACTAAGAGAGGTGCAGTTAATGAGGTTTCGAGGGTTACGTAGGCAAGGTGTATGAAAAAAAATATGTTCATGTTTAATTTTGCTTCATATATTTCCTACTTCATATATTCCACTACAATCTCCTGCTTGTCTCTTATTTTTAAATGTAATGTAATGATGTTATATTTGTCGCTAATCTAAAAATCACTAAATAATCTAATTATAAATTGTAGGTTTTTAGTGTTAAACCTAAAATACAATGGAAAAATGTAATAAGTGAACAAATTGGTCAGAAAAATATTAGAAACAAATAATTTGTACAAATATCTAAAAATCATTTAAAGAGGCATGAAACTCCCAATTTCTCTTTTATAATTCAGATAGAGACTACAATTCTAAAAAAGTTTCCAATTTACTTTTATTATCAAATTTGTTTTGTTCTCTTGTTATGATTTGTTGAAGAGATATCTAGATAGGTAGCATGCACATACCTGGAGCACTACACAACAGGAAATAGTGCTGCTATCTAGTGTCCTTGCTAAAGTATAACATTGTTTCAAAACTGCTGCAATATAGTACTGCAGACACGTGCACACTCCTGAATTCACTGTACTGTTTTTTAACAAAGGATAACAAGAAAACAAAGAAAAATGAATAATAGAGATAAATTGTAAAGTTGTTTAAAGTTGTATTTTCTATCTGAATTATGAAAGAAAATGTTTGGGTTTTATGTCCCTTTAAATTACACTTTTAATTGTATATACATTTTATTTAAAATGTTATATTTTTATCATATTTTTATTAACTCACTAGAGCTTGGCAAGTACAGTACATTTCTACTTAACATGCTCAATTCCCCTCTAGCAACAAACAAGTTAGCATGCCGTAAGGAGACTGACAGAATCTGTTGAGTATGAGCAACAGCTCTGACCAGATTTGCTGTCTAGAGGCTAACTATATACTGTATATCTACTATACAACAGTGTCTTGCTTAGATTTATATACTGAGAAGTCAAGCAATCATTGATGTTTCGCGAAAGCATCTAAAAAAGCTTAGGTAATTTAACTGCATCATGTCAACTGAAGGAGAAAAACCAGGCGTATTTCTAGACCTATGAAAACAGGACAGAGGGAGAAATTATGAGCGTAGCCGCATCTGATTTCAATATGATGACCTTTTTCCTCCTCTGAATACTTATCTGAAGTATGCAGCTTGTATAAACAGGTATTACTTGGTAATTCAAAAGAGCACCCTGCTTCTGTGCTTTAGCAATAGCTCGACAAAAAGGATAATGCTCAAATGTGTTTTATTAAGAAGCACTTTCACATTAAGAAATAATATTGAGTATGTATATTAGGAAATAAAAAAGCACAAGTAATATAACATATAAATGTGTAATTGCATTAGCCATATGCCAAACTGGATCCACTATCTATATTGATACGTTTGCAAAGCAAAATTAGGTTCTTCCTATTTAATTTGGTTTTGTTTTGTGATATAATTATTTACTTGAAAATATTGCAGTTTACATAAGAAAACCACTAATGTATAATGCTTCTGTTTTTGAAAGAATTTGATAAATCCCAGGGACAAGGTAGCCACAGCAATATTTTTTTTTAATACAATTTTATCTCCTAAATTATTATTTTTAGCTTGTTCATAAAATATTTTGAATTGGATCTAACAGCATACAGTTTTATTAAAACTTTTTTTTTGTGACGGAACCCAAATTCATATATCTTTTTTATTTTACTTGTAGTATATAAGTCTGTCTCCATTAAAAGGGTATTTCAGCACAAAATACCAGACATGTTTTTCTGGGAATAAGAAATTACTAGCCACAGATGTCTTTATGGAGCTTGTCAGTGAGGTGCAACTGATCTCTAAAAAATCAGGAAAGCTCCTAATAATAAACAGTAAATAAAATATAGTTTTCAAAAAATATAATACAAAATAAATCTGTAAATTACAAAACTGGCAGGTACAACATTTTATGATGAGCATACATACAGTGGCTGCTTCATTCATGTAATCCTTCTTGAAAGATCGTCAACTTCATCTGGATCAGGTTGTATCACCTTTTTGTGGTTTTCACGCATAGTATGGAACAGTGTGGCTTTCTTGCTATCTCCATAATTATGCCACCTATTTGTTACAGTTGAGTGACTACCTATATTGTGTAGGTTGGAGACATGGATAGTCTCTGACCTAGCTTGTTGTACCTGGCTGCCATTTCTTATATGTGTTGTACACAGATTTGTAACATCTATTATGTGTCTCAATGAAATAGGCAAGCCTGCATACCCTTTATAGGTTTATCACCCACTGCAGTGGTATTAATTTAATGTGTTACAATTTACCGATTCCCAATTTATCTGTTACAAAGTTTTGTAAATAATCTTATTTGTTTTTGTAGTACCTGTGTGTACATGCTTCTTTGTCTGAGAAATTTTCCAGCCTTCCAACCAATTTAAGGTTCAGAGGGAATAAAAGATTGCTGAAATCCCTCAATTTCACATAAACTCATCTAGTTAAACTGTTTGCTTACTCTTAATGATTTTTAATTTATATTAATTTAAGAGGGTCTGCACGACAGCCTAGTTTTTGGTTAAATCCAACTAGGCTTTTTAACTAGATAAATTTACTCCAGGTAATATATATATATATATATTTAGAGAGAGAGAGATATACAAGTATATATACATATATACATTTATATACACATGCAGATATTTATACATTTACAGTACACAACAGAAGTAAGTAAACCCCTTTACAATATCACTTAAATGTCAAATTATTCAAAATGTTATCACCTTACAGTAATTACATTACTTACTTTTACAGTAGGGTATTTGCTGTTATGTAAAATTAAAAACTAACGGCTATATTACGAGTTGTGCGTTAAGGTAAAAAAGCAGCGTTAACAGGTCCTAACGCTGCTTTTTTACGCCCGCTGCTATTACGAGTTTTGCAGGTTTAGGGGCACCGCACACTTTTTTGGCCTTACCGCAAACCGACTTACGTAAACTTCGTAAACCCTTTTTTCTATGGGACTTCCATAGTGCCGGTATTACGAGTCTGTCCTGGGAGGCCAAAAAGTGAGCGGTACACCCTCTACCTCCAAGATCCGTAATGCATTCTAAAGTCAGTAGTTTTATGGTACAACGCTGTAGCATAAAACTCATAACTAAAGTGCTAAAAAGTAAACTAACACCCATAAACTACCTATTAACCCCTAAACAGAGGCCCTCCTGCATTGAAAACACTATAATAAAATTATTAAACCCTAATCTGCCGCTACAGACATCGCCGCCACTATAATAAACATATTAACCCCTAAACCACCACACTCCCGCCTCGCAAACACTAGTTAACTAATATTAACCCCTAATCTTCTGCCCCTAACATCGCCACCACCTACATTATATTTATTAACCCCTAATCTGCCGCCCCCAACGTCGTCGCCACTATATTAAATTTATTAACCCCTAAACCTAAGTCTAACCCTAACCCTAGCACCCCCTAATTGAAATATAATTTAAATAATTCTAAATAAAATTACTATCATTATCTAAATTATTCCTATTTAATACTAAATACTTACCTATAAAATAAATCCTAAGCTAGCTACAATATAACTAATAGTTACATTGTATCTAGCTTAGGGTTTATTTTTATTTTACAGGCAAGTTTGTATTTATTTTAACTAGGTAGAATAGTTATTAAATAGTTATTAACTATTTAATAACTACCGAGCTAAAATAAATACATATTTACCTGTAAAATAAAACCTAACCTAAGTTATACTAACAACTAACACTACACTACAATTAAATAAATTACTTGCATTAAATACAATTAAATAAATTAAATTAGCTAAATCACAAAAAAACCCCACTAAATTACAGAAAATAAAAAACAAATTACAGATCTTTAAACTAATTACACCTAATCTAATAGCCCTATCAAAATAAAAAGCCCCCCCCCCCCAAATAAAAAAAACCCTAGCCTAAACTAAACTATCAATAGCCCTTAAACCCCCTTCCATTGGTTTGTTGAAATATTTGGGTCCTAATCCATTCATTATGGGCTTCCTATGCAATATTAAAAAATGTACAAGGTAACATTTGTTTTCTTACAGTTAAATAGAACTTCAGTAGCTCTTATCCTATTGGCTGATTTGAACAGCCAATAGGATTTCAGTAGCTCTCATCCTATTGGCTGAGTTGAATTTGAAGGCTCAAATCAGCCAATAGAAATTCAGGGGGCACCATTTTTAATTGCGTACCTTGAATTCCTATTCAGTGTACGGTGGAGATCGTATGAAGAGGATCCTCCACGCTTCATGGCTCCGTGGTCGCCAGTCTTCAGCTCCATGGTCATTGGTCTGGTTCCTGGAAGAAGAAAGAAGCGGTCGCAGCTTGAAAGAAGACTTCACCGCCTGGAATAGGACCTACTCCGTTGAACTTCAGGACAGGTGAGGACCACTTGGGGGTTAGACTTAGGGTTTTTAAGGGTTTTTTGGGGCATTTTATTTTATTTAGATAGGATGGGCAGTAAAAGAGCTGAATGCCCTTTTAAGGGCAATGCTAAACAAATGACCTTTTCAGGGAAATGGGTAGTTTAGGGTTTTTAGTGTTAGGTTATTTTATTTGGGGGGGTTGGTGGGTGGGGGTTTTTGCGGGGCATTGCCCCAAAGAAATCAGCTCTTTTACCTGTAAAAAAATACAAACACCTCCAACAGTAAAACCCACCACCCACACAACCAACCCCCCAAATAAAATACTGACTAAAAAAACCTAAGCTCCCCATTGCCCTGAAAAGGGCATTTGGATGGGCATTGCCCTTAAAAGGGCATTTAGCTCTATTGCGGCCCAAAGTCCCTAACCTAAAAAATAAACCCACCCAATACACCCTTAAAAAAATCCTAACACTAACCCCCGAAGATTCACTTACCGGGAGAAGTCTTCATCCAAGTGGAAAGATGTCCTCAATGAAGCCAGCAGAAGTGGTCCTCCAGACAGGCAGAAGTCTTTATCCAGACGGCATCTTCTATCTTCATCCTTCCGACGTGGAGCGGCTCCATCTTCAAGACATCCGGTGTGAAGCATCCGCTTCAATCGACGGCTTCTTTGGAATGAATGTACCTTGGATCAGCCAAAAAGATTGAGCTTGCATTCCATTGGCTGATTGGAACAGCCAATAGAATGCGAGCTCAATCCTATTGGCTGATTTGAATCTAAGGGACTCCATCTTGGATGACATCACTTAAAGAGATATTCATTACGAAGAAGCCGTAGTTTGAAGATGATGCTCCACGTCGGATGTCTTGAAGATAGACCCGCTCCGCACTGGAAGGATGAAGATAGAAGATGCCGTCTGGATGAAGACTTCTGCCCGTCTGGAGGGCCACTTCTGCCTGTCTGGAGGACCACTTCTGCCGGCTTCATTGAGGACATCTTGCCGCTTGGATGAAGACTTCTCCCGGTAAGTGAATCTTCGGGGGTTAGTGTTAGGATTTTTTTAAGAGTATATTGGGTGGGTTTATTTTTAAGGTTAGGGACTTTGGGCCGCAATAGAGCTAAATGCCCTTTTAAGGGCAATGCCCAACCAAATGCCCTTTTCAGGGCAATGGGGAGCTTAGGTTTTTTTAGTTAGTATTGTATTTGGGGGGTAGGTTGTGTGGGTGGTGGGTTTTACTGTTGGGGGTGTTTGTATTTTTTTTTACAGGTAAAAGAGCTGATTTCTTTGGGGCAATGCCCCGCAAAAGGCCCTTTTAAGGGCTATTGGTAGTTTAGTTTAGGCTAGGGTTTTTTATTTTGGGGGGCTTTTTTTATTTTGATAGGGCTATTAGATTAGGTGTAATTAGTTTAAAGATCTGTAATTTGTTTTTTATTTTCTGTAATTTAGTGGTGGGGAGTTGTGATTTAGCTAATTTAATGTAATTTATTTAATTGTATTTAATGTAGGTAATTTATTTAACTGTAGTGTTGTGTTAGGTGTTAGTGTAACTTAGGTTTTATTTTACAGGTAAATTTGTATTTATTTTAGCTAGGTAGTTATTAAATAGTTAATAACTATTTAATAACTAATCTAACTAGTTAAAATAAATGCAAACTTGCCTGTAAAATACAAATAAACCCTAAGCTAGATACAATGTAATTATTAGTTATATTGTAACTAGCTTAGGGTTTATTTTATAGGTAAGTATTTAGTTTTAAAGGGACACTGAACCCAAATTTTTTCTTTTGTGATTCAGATAGAGCATGAAATTTTAAGCAACTTTCTAATTTACTCCTATTTTTTTCATTCTCTTGGTATCTTTATTTGAAATGCAAGAATGTAAGTTTAGATGTCGGCCCATTTTTGGTAAAGAACCTAGGTTGTTCTTGCTGATTGGTGGATAAATTCATCCACCAATAAAAAAGTGCTGTTCAGAGTGCTGAACCAAAAAAAAACTTAGATGCATTCTTTTTCAAATAAAGATAGCAAGAGAACAAAGAAAAATTTATAATAGGAGTAAATTAGAAATTTGCTTAAAATGGCATGTTCTATCTGAATCAAGAAAGAAAAAAATTGGGTTCAGTGTCCCTTTAAATAGGAATAATTTATATAATGATAGTAATTTTTTTTAGATTTATTTAAATTATATTTAAATTAGGGGGTGTTAGGATTAGGGTTAGACTTAGGTTTAGGGGTTAATAAATTTAATATAGTGGCGGCGACGTTGGGGACGGCAGATTAGGGGTTAATAAGTGTAGGTAGGTTGCAGCGACATTGGGGGCGGGAGATTTGGGGTTAATAAATATAATGTAGGTGTCAGAGATGCTGGGGGCAGCAGATTAGGGGTTAATAAGTATAATGTAGGTGGTGGCGATGTTGGGGGCAGTAGATTAGGCATTAATAAGTATAAGATTAGGAGTGTTTAGACTCGGGGTTCATGTTAGGGTGTTAGGTGTAAACATAAAATGTGTTTCCCCTTAGGAATCAATGGGGCTGCGTTACTGAGTTTTACGCTGCTTTTTGGCAGGTGTTAGATTTTTCTCAGCCGGCTCTCCCCATTGATGTCTATGGGGAAATCGTGCACGAGCGCGTACGACCAGCTCACCGCTGACTTAAGCAGTGCTGGTATTGGAGTGCGGTATGGAGCACAATTTTGCTCTACGCTGACTTCTTGTCTTTTAACGCCGGGTTTAGAAAAACCTGTAATACCAGCGCTGCAGGTAAGTGAGCGGTGAGAAAAAACTGCTTGTTAGCACTGCACAGCTCCTAACACAAAACTCGTAATCTGGCCATAAGATTTTAGATTTACAATATAAAAAATACCGGCCCAACAGTAGGAACTCAATACAACAAAAGTCAGATGAGAGACTTAATCCTCCTCGGCATAGAGGATACTAGTGTTGCACAAATTTCTGGAGAGATGTTCTGCCATTTTTCAGAGACAATTTTTTTCAGCTGCTCTTTGCTGGAGGGGTTGTTTTGCTTTACCTTTCTCTTTAAAATACCCCAAAAGGTGTTCTATAGGATTCAAATCAGGTGACAAACTTGGCCAGGTCATAGTTTTCACTTTTTTCTTAAGTAGAAACTGTTTTGGGATTTTGGCAGTGTGCTTTGGAGGATTATTATGCTGGAATATTCCTTTTCTGCCAAGCTTCTGGAGACTGGGGGTCATCTAATTAGCCAGTATTTTTGTATATCCTCAGGCATTCATAGTGTCATCTATAATTGTCATCAACCCAACACATTCTGCACTCATGCAGCCCCATATCATCACATATCATGGGACTCTGCATTAATAGTAATAATGCTTGCCAGGTTCATGCCAAGCAAGGTTGTTGTTTTTTGGATGCCGTCCATAGAGGTCAACATTGTGCAATGTCCTCACTGTCTGGGCTGTCACAGAAACTCCAATTTACATTGATAACCCCTGAGCCAAGTCTGAAGCACTTGCCCATCTATTTTTCAGAGCTAGATTGTGCAAGTAGCGCACTGTCCGTGGCATTGTTTTAAGAGGACGGCCACTGCTAGTCTGATTAGTGGTACTGTGGCTCATTCTATACCTTCTGATTGCTGCTGCAACTGTTTTTTTCAACTGATTTTTAGTTTGTCACCAATCTTCCTGTATCCTTTTCAATCTTTGTGAAGTCTCACAAGCAGATCTTTAAATTTCTCTGGCAATTTTTTTCAATGTGGAGCCATGGTGCAGAAATGTAGATAGACACAGTCCATAGGTCCAAAACTGAGAAAGTTCTGCAGTTCACAGGTCATTTTATAACCATGTTCATGTAATTAGGCTAATTGGAAATCACAGGTGTATTCAATTTTGTTTCCGTGATCTAACTTGTGTGTCAGTGATTACAGATGTAGTCACTTTTGTTGCATTGAGTTTCTACTTTTCGGCCGGTACTTTCAATATAGTCTTTCTAAAGTATTTGTTTTTCATTGTTCATAGGAAATACTCTACTTGTCAACTTAGAAATAATGCCATTATTGAGAGGTGATACAATTTGGAATCATTTAGGCTAGATTACAAGTGGAGCGGTATTTTACGCTTCCAGTAGAGCGCTAATTGCACTAGAAGTAAACTTTTTGTGCTTGTTTGGTTGTGCTGGTATTATGAGTTGAAAGTAAAAACTTTTCGCGCTAGGGCTAACTCGACAAACGCAAACAGTTTACTACTAGCGCAATTAGACTGTTGCACAAAAGATAACCTCTTCCCCATAGAAGTCAATTGAGAAAAAAAACACCTGACTCGCGCGCTAACCTGAACTCATATTCTTATATGTATTAACCCGAAATGAAAATATGAATATTTTACATTCCAATGTTTAGCACATAGCAGAATATGTTCTATTTATTCATAAATACATATTTCTATATATATATATATATATATATATATATATATATATATAATGGTATTTTGGTACACAATGAGGCCGATTTAACAAATGTCTGTCCGATATGATCCGCTCAGCGGATCATGTCCAACAGACATCGCTGAATGGTGAACTGCTTGTGCAACATCACTCCCTGCAGATTCGCGGGCTGCTAGCAGGGGATGTCAATCAACACGATTGTATCTGATTGGGTTGATTGCTGTCCGCTGCTCAGAGCAGGTGGACGAGTTAAGGAGCAGCGGTCTTAAGACTGCTTATTTAACTCCTGTTTCCGGCGAGCCTAAAGGCTTGCGTGGAAACAAGGGGGACAGGGGCCATTCGGCCCTTGTTTAATCGGTCCCTATATATCTATACCTATATATTTATATATATATATATATATATATATATACGATTATGATTATATATAGCTATAGATATATACACATATATATATATATATAAATATCTATTTAAAAATACTTTGAACATATTCAAGAAGAGGCTCTGAAGTCTTCATCCTATCCGGCAAGAAGAGGACATCCGGACCGGTAGACATCTTCATCCAGGCGGCGTCTTCTATCTTCATCCATCCGGCGCGGAGCGGGACCATCTTGGATTCTATCAGCCAATCGGAATTTGAGGGACGCCATCTTGGATGACGTCCCTTAAAGGAACCTTCATTCGTCGGGAGTCGCCGGAAGAAGAGGATGGATCCGCGTCGGCTGCTTCAAGATGGTCCCGCTCCGCGCCAGATGGATGAAGATAGAAGATGCCGCCTGGATGAAAATGTCTACCGGTCCGGATGTCCTCTTCTTGCCGGATAGGATGAAGACTTCGGAGCCTCTTCTGGACCTCTTCTTGCCGGATAGGATGAAGACTTCGGACCCTCTTCTGGACGGATCAGTGATACGCGGCGTGGTGAAGATAAGGTAGGGAGATCTTCAGGGGTTTAGTGTTAGGTTTTTTAAGGGGGGTTTGGGTTAGATTAGGGGTATGTGAGTTGTGGGTTGGAATGTGGGGGGGTATTGTATGTTTTTTTAAAATGCAAAAGAGCTGTTTACTTTGGGGCATGCCCCACAAAAGGCCCTTTTAAGGGCTGGTAAGGTAAAAGAGCTGTAAACTTTTTATTTTAGAATAGGGTAGCGCATTGTTTTATTTTGGGGGGCTTTGTTATTTTTTTAGGGGGCTTAGAGTAGGTGTAATTAGTTTAAAATTCTTGTAATCTTTTTTTATTTTTTGTAATTTAGTTTAGTTGATTTAATTGTAGATAATTGTAGGTAGTTTATTTAATTAATTTATTGATAGTGTAGTATTAGGTTTAATTGTAACTTAGGTTAGGATTTATTTTACAGGTAATTTTGTAATTATTTTAAATAGGTAGCTATTAAATAGTTATTAACTATTTAATAGCTATTGTACCTGGTTAAAATAAATACAAAGTTGCCTGTAAAATAAATATATATCCTAAAATAGCTACAATATAATTATTTGTTATATTGTAGCTATATTAGGGTTTATTTTACAGGTAAGTATTTAGCTTTAAATAGGATTAATTTATTTAATAAGATTTATTTTATTTTGTTAGATTTAAATTATATTTAACTTAGGGGGGTGTTAGGGTTAGGGATAGACTTAGCTTTAGGGGTTAATACATTTATGATAGTAGCGGTGAGGTCCGGTCGGCAGATTAGGGGTTAATACTTGAAGTTAGGTGTCAGCGATGTTAGGGAGGGCAGATTAGGGGTTAATACTATTTATTATAGGGTTTTTGAGGCGGGAGTGAGGCGGTTTAGGGGTTAATACATTTATTATAGTGGCGGCGAGGTCCGGTCGGCAGATTAGGGGTTAATAAGTGTAGGTAGGTAGCGGCGATGTTGGGGGGGCAGATTAGGAGGTTAATAAATATTATGTAGGTGTCGGCGATGTTAGGGGCAGCAGATTAGGGGGTACATAGGGATAATGTAGGTCGCGGCGGTGTGCGGTCGGCAGATTAGGGGTTAAAAAATTTAATTATAGTGGCGGCGATGTGGGGGAACCTCGGTTTAGGGGTACATAGATAGTTTATGGGTGTTAGTGTACTTTAGAGCACAGTAGTTAAGAGCTTTATAAACCGGCGTTAACCCAGAAAGCTCTTAACTCCTGACTTTTTTCTGCGGCTGGAGTTTTGTCATTAGAGTTCTAAAGCTCACTTCAGCCAAGACTCTAAATACCAGCGTTAGGAAGATCCCATTGAAAAGATAGGATACGCATACACATCTGCGGTATGGAAAAGTCGCGGCTGGAAAGTGAGCGTTAGACCCTTTCCTGACTGACTCTAAATACCAGCGGGCGGCCAAAACCAGCGTTAGGACCCCTTAACGCTGGTTTGGACGGCTAACGCAGAACTCTAAATCTAGCCGAATGTAACTAAACTTTGTAATGTATTTTTGATGTCTGCAACTTTTTATTTTGGCAAAACAGTTAGCCAGAGCACTGAAGTCCCAATAATCAATATACAGAGTGTAATAGTTTATTTTAATGTGTTTCTGATGTGTTTGCTGAACATTCATTTTTTACCCTTACACTTTATGCTTGGTCTTCAGGCACGTTAATCTGTTGAGCACAAATTTGTTTGTGCTCGAGCGCAACTGTTTACTTTCAATTTGAAATATGCACATTAGTTAGTGTAGTAGCGACACTGCTTATCACTTCCCACACTAAGATTAGCACACCACTTGCAATCTAGTCCTTAGAGTTATTGATTGTGTGAGGCAGAACGCAAATAAATACACCACACGTTATCTCTTGTGCTGCACTTTTAGATTAAGTTAAGATCTATATTTTTTGAGGTCATAAAATCAGTTTGTAATGATTTTTAAATGTATTTCAGTTTCCATTCTTTGAGACAGTTGAGTCCCATACAGTAGTAGCCTTATGTAAACTGTATAGCAGCTAAACTGAATGCTACGGCTTCTGATAAAGTATATAGAAGTCATTAGCAATCTGCAAGCTTCAAAGAGTTTTAAAATAAAATAATGGGACCATGTCTACTTAGACTTCAAATTATGTATAAGCTGAAAACTTTGCCCCTAGCTATAATAGTTCTGTAGAGGCATTTTTAAGAAAGGGATATTAAACAAAAAATATATCATGCATACAAAAGAGCATTAAGAGCAATTAAATAAGTTGATTTATATATTTTTGTTTGCATCAAAAACGCCCTTAACCCCTTTGTGGCTGAATAATAGTGTTCACATCGACAGTCCCATGATTTCAAGGTTGGGTTTTGATTGCACTGCTAGGCACTCCCCACCAGACCGATCCTTTCCTACATCAAAGGGGGGAGATGCAGGACGCGTATGTGGTAGGACATTCCATGCCGTCCTAACAGCATTAAAGACCAGCGCTGTTAGGACAGCATGGAACGTTTTAATGGTGTATAGGGGTTAAAATTACTTTGCATTTTAATTTTAAACTTAAGCATTTTTACAGTTTAGCTACATGCTGTGAATGCTCCAACAACACCTTTTCATAGAGTCAGAAGCAGCTTGTATGACAGTGACACAATACACAGCACCACCAGCTCATTGAGCAGGCATGGTTGCCGATTTATCAAGGGCCGAATGGCCCCTGATACCCTGTTTCCGCACGAGCCTTTAGGCTCGCTGGAAACAGCAGTTATGAAGCAGCTTAAGACCGCTGCTCCATAACTGGTCCGCTGTCTCTGAGGCTGCGGTCTGCAATCCGTCCGATCCTATTCAATTGGGCTGATTGACACCCCCTGCTAGCAGCCAAATCTGCAGGGGGCGGCATCATGTCGGACAGACCGATAATAAATCCGGATCCTCTAATCACATGTAGGAGAGAGAGAGAGCAAAAGAGAGGGGGGAGAGAGAGAGAGAGATAGAGAGAGAGCAAAAGAGAGGGGGGAGAGCAAAAGGGAGAGGGGAGAGAGAGGGGGAAGGGGAGAGAGAGAGCTAAAGAGAGGGGAGAGAGAGAGAACAAAAGAGAGGGGAGAGAGAGAGTGCGCAAAAGAGAAGGGGGAGAGAGAGAGAGCAAGAGAGGGGAGATAGAGAGAGCAAAAGAGAGGGGAAAGAGAGAGAGCAAATGAGAGGGGGGAGAGAGAGAACAAAAAAGAGGGGGGGAGAGCAAAAGAGAGGGGGGGAGAGAGAGAGCATGGGGTGGGACCGCTGTTCTGCAAAAAATGGCCCATGTACACGGGCTTTAGGACTAGTAAACAGTAAACAAGAAGCGCTAAATGTGCGCACCAATCAATAACCAAGTCTCTAGGAAATAAAGGATGACACAGGGTACTTTGAAATACACTAAAATGCATTTGAAATTCAATTAGATGCAATTCTGCAACGTGCTTTTACTTGTAAAAATATTTCTTTTTGTATTTTGTCCGCCAGACATCGCTGAATGCTGACAGCTTATGCTATCGGCTTTTAACATTGCACAAGCAGTTCTGGTGAATTGCTTGTGCAATGCCACCCCCTGCAGATTTGCGGCCAATCGGCCTCTAGCAGGGGGTGTCAATCAACCCGATCATATATGATTGGGCGGATTGCAGACCGCAGCCTCAGAGGAGGCATATGAGTTAAGGAGCAGCGGTCTTAACTCCTGTTTCCGGCGAGCCTGAAACCTCGTGTGGAAACAGTTACATTTGGGCCAATTTGGGGGTTGTAAAATCGGCCCCACAGTGTTTAAAGTGCATGCAACCTGTTAATTCTCTGTTTTACAGGTAAATTATATTGCAAAAAAGCTCCTAATCCAATGTCTAATACACTTCTCTGCAATAGAAAAATGAGGGGCAGCAGGGCAACAAACCAATTTTTAACTCTATTCTGGTCTCTGGCTCTTATTGTTTGTACCCTATATGCTGCAGACACTCGCTACAGATAATAATAATAATAGCAATAATACTAATAATACCAATAATACTAATAATTATTATAATTATTATTATTTATCATTACTGAATAAACAATTGCATACATATGTGAAAGCTAAAAATAGTTATTGAACACATTTGCCAGAAATGATCACATTATATAAAATGGTCTGAAATATTTTAGAGACCATTGAACCATTTCTTTTATGTTATGTTGCTATGTATTTATCTTTGCCAGGCAAACTGATCCCTTAGACCAGTAATTCTGGTCAAAGAGGTAGAGGTTACATATACAAGACTGGAACACTTTTGCATCCATAAGCTTTGCCCTATATCCAGTTACTTGAAGTTTTTATTTTAATTTAGAAAAATACATTTTGTTTTGATTAACATCCCAGTGTGATTTATCATATGAAAGAGGCCAGGCACCATTCATGTATAGAAACATTGCAATTTAGCATTCTAAAGCTCTAGCAGGTTGGTATAACACTTTCACACATTACTGCCAGAGGTCCATAATGCTCAATATGAAACTTGATGCCCAACAGATACGCAATTATATTTTTCACAACAGATGTACAACTTGGTCTGAGTTCACATTTTGCATGAAAATATGAACACACAAATATACAGGAAGGTCAATACTGCCATCTAGAGAATAAATATTATGGAAAACAGCATATTTAATAATGTGATTCCTTCTACAGCTTATGACGAATATACATAATATGATTGTTGATAGTTAAAACCATGTATTAAGGTCTGTTACAGGTGAGGTATGAAGCGTGGTTTGTTATAGGTGAGGTATGGAGAATTGTTTGTTATAGGTGAGATATGAAGCGTGGTCTGTTATAGTTGAGGTATGAAGTGTGGTTTGTTATAGAAGAGGTATGAAGTGTGGTCTTTTATAGGGGAGGTATGAAGTGTGGTTTGTTATAGGTGAGGTATGATGCGTAGTTTGTTAAAGGTGAGGTATGATGCGTGGTCTGTTATAGGTTAGGTATGAAGGGTGGTCTGTTAAAGGTTAGGTATTAAGCTTGGATTGTTAGATATGAAATGTGGTTTGTTATAGGTGAGGTATGAAGCGTGGTTTGTTATAGGTAAGGTATGATGCGTGGTCTGTGATAGGTTAGGTAGGAAGTGTGGTTCATTATAGGTAAGGTATGATGCGTGGTCTGTTATAGGTTAGGTATGAAGTGTGGTTTATTATAGGTAAGGTATGATGCGTGGTCTGTTATAGGTTAGGTATGAAGTGTGGTTTATTATAGGTGAGGTATGAAGCATGGTCTGTTATAGGTGATGTATAAAGCGTGGTTTGTTATAGGTGAGGTTTGAACCATGTTTGTTATAGGTGAGGTATGAACTGTATTGGTTATAGGTGAATTATGAAAGGTGGTCTGTCATAGGTGAGGTATGAAGTGTGGTCTGTTATTGATGAGGTATGAAGTATTCAAAATTGAAAATTTTCTTTGGTTTCTTTTTGTACTTTTCCCTCAGGTTTGAAACATTTCTTTATTTTGTTTATAGCTTCAGATGTGCTGAAAAGAGGAAAGAATCAAAGCTTATCATTTCATATGAAATGTTAGACCATTATAACTATTACTATATCATTAAATTGTATTTCTGCATGCGAATTAAGTATAATATAGCTTCTTCAACATGTAAATACATTTACCTGGTCTCCTTTGTTGTGGTCATATCTGGTCTCCTTTGTTGTGGTCAACCAAAAGCCAGATGTCAGCTTCTGGGCTGATCTAAGCAATCACTGTATTTCACATAGCATTTAAGGTAAAATTGCACCATAGGTACATATCCAGATTGCACTCCAATTTCTGAAGGAAGAAGAAAATGTATATCTTCAGAGTTAAAGGGACAGTAAACTCACAATTAGCCCTTCATGATTTAGAAAGACCATGCCATTTTAAACAACTCTAATTTACTTCTATTATCTAATTTGCTTTGTTCTCTGGGTACCTTTGATGGAAAGCATAGCTAAGTAGTCTCAAGAGTAGCAATGTACTACTGGGATCTAGCTGCTGATTGGTGGATGCACATATATCTCTTGTCAATTTCTCACCTGATGTGTTCAGCTACCCCCCAGTAGTGTACTGCTGCTTCTTAAACAAAGGATACAATGAGAATGAAGCAAATTTGGTAATAAAAGTCAATTGGGAAGTTGTTTAAAACTGTATGTTCTTTCTGAATCATGAAAGAAAAA